>NW_024082623.1:0-29563 GCF_003009895.1 Hyaena hyaena | reverse complement strand
AAACAGGCTCCAGGCTCTGAGCTGGCAGTCAGCACAGAGCCCGATGCGGGGCTCGAACCCACGAACCGCGAGATCATGACCTAAGTGAAAGTCGGGCGCTTAACCGATTAAGCCACCCAGGTGCCCCGGAAACTTTCTTGAGTAGTAACATTTGAGGAGAATTCTGAAGGATGAGTGGGCAGGCTGAGATTGGGGATGGGAGTGAGAAGTGGAGTGAGTAAGAAAGAGTATTTGAAGTGATGAGAAATAGTGTGTATGCAAGGGTCCCAAGGTGGGAAAGAGCTTAGGGTGTTGGAGAAATTGAGAGAAAGATAGTGTGTCTAGGGCTAGAGAGCAATAGAGAAATGTGTGACATGAACCTGGTATTGTGAACAGGGATCAGATCTGATGGACCAAAAGTCTTATAGATTAAAGTAAGCATTAGCTGGCGTAATTAATGGGAAGCCACTGATGGATTTTAATTAAGTGACATGATTAGATATACGTTTTTATAAGATCCTTCTGGCCAATGGTAGAATGAAGGGGTCCAAGAGTAGATGTGGAAAGGTGATTTACAAAGTTATTACTGTAGATCAGCAGCTTGGTGCTTGGACTCAAACATCTCCATAGTGTGGAGATGGGGGTGTTTAGTTGTTATTTATTTTATTTTTTTCATACTCTCTGATGAAGGGCAAAGAACTAATTATTAGGAAAATGGTTGCCTCTGCACGTGAAAGAGAGAGACCATTTTCGAAAAATCAAAGAAATGTCAGGAGTGGTTAGTGGAGTGGGCTCATCTGAGAGTGTGCGTAGCTCTACTCTTCATTGTTCAGCCCAAGACTAGCTGAATACCAGGTAGAGAAAGTGGATGGTTCTGGAAGAGTTATATGTAAGTGGGATTTTTATAATTGGAGTCATTTAAACTTGCAACGAAAATATGTGGCTCAAAGCAGCAGTGAGCAACGTGGTCAGATACTAGATACTTTGGTAAATATCTCCCAATTCTTTGTGTTATTGCACTTCAGCTTTTCTTGTATTGGAGTTTTAAAATTTCATATCCAAGGAGGTTGGTCATTTACAAATATGATGGAATTATAAGAGCCTGATAAAAACAGAGAATGACTTTAGGTGCACTTTAAGAAAGATAGTGGGAAATCTTTATTCTAAGGCACATTGAAAACAAAGTGGCCTGTAGCTGGGTAAGCTTTGGAAAGGTATATCTTCCTCTTGGGGATTTTTACTGCATGTGAAAATTGTTAGAACTGGAAAAGTAAAGTTGAATGTATCACTTGACAGGTAAGGTAGAGCGGTATCACTCAAAAGTGACTTTGGTCTTTCTGAGTGAAAAGGGAAGGGTTACTTCTGGGATAAGGAAAGGAAGTTTTGCCCAGATCAAGCAGGATCCTGAGGCCACCATTTGACTGGTTAAGGAGAGGATTGTAAAGTCAGCCTTTGAAATGGTCATTGCTCTGGTTTACATCAGTAAGCAGTGGACACAGTTCTTAGTAAAACCAAGGTGATCTAACAGGCAGTTTCACATGTATAAGCTTGGGAGTTAGAATATTTTTTTCAACATAGCCCTAAAGATTCTGAGAAATTGAGTAGTGAAGGAGCCTGCTCAACCTTGTCTAACCCTGTATCTTTCTCAGTTTGAATAGTTGAGTCCTGCTTTTAATAACTAATACATATGGACCACATCATGGAAACAACTGCTTTACTTAGGTGTGTATGTTTTGGGGAACAAATGAACTCAAGGCCTCATTGTCAAGGATTTGGCTCAGATGTATGCGTGAGCTCAACCTTGTCATTAGAGTTACTGGCAGTAGAAAAATAACTAATATCCAGGGATCTGTGTAAGAGGTTGTTTACAATATTGTTTGCATGAGTTCTTGTGTAATTTCTTATTCTGTTGGAAAAAGCTGGAGTATGTACATTTGGGGAAGAGATTTGGGCTTCAGAGCCCTAAGAAACAAAGGGCAATGTGAACAACCTCTGGCATGTTGTCTCCGTGCCCAGAGCTCCTTTTCCTCAGAACAACACCCCAGAGCCTGCAGGCACAAGAGGCACACAACACACTCTCTGGAGGCTTTGGTGGGACCATGTTGGTGAAGATCTAAGGCAGGGCTGCCTGGAAGACTTGTAACTCATTTCATTCTTGGTGTTCAGGTTGTTGGAGCTTCTTTGTTGGATAGGCTTCTCCAACTCTGGTATTTCCAATTCCTAGAACTGATTTTCTGGCAGACTACAAAAAAAATGGTTTTTTTTTTTCAACAGAATCAGTACCTGGCACATCGCTTGTTACGTGATACCAGTACATCCACAGAATGTGAAAATCGTGCACGAATAAATCGTGTCTATTTGGCACTTCATGAATTGGAGCCAGGTGACACTCTCACACTTGTTCTTCTCTCCTTTATAAGATCTGTCAAGGGGTACCTGGATGGCTGGGTCAGTTAAGCATCCGACTTCAGCTCACGTCATGATTTCATGGTCCGTGGGTTTGAGGCCAGTGTCAGGCTCTGTGCTGACAGCTCAGAGCCTGGAGCCTGCTTCAGATTCTGTGTCTCCCTGTCTCTCTGCCTCCCCCCACCCCCATAAATAAACATTAAATAAATTTTTTAAAAGATGTATCAAGGTGTTTTATGCTACCCTCCATGTACCATTAAATAGGTAACTCTTTTTTAAAAATTTTTAAATGTTTTTTATATATTTCTGAGAGAGAAGGAGAGACAGCATGAGCAGGGGAGTATAAGAGAGAGAGGGAGACACAGAAAACGAAACAGGCTCCAGGCTCTGAACTAGCTGTCAGCACAGAGCCCATTGTGGGGCTCAAACCCACGAGCATGACCTGAGCCAAAGTTGGACACCTAACCGACTGAGCCACCCAGGTGCCCCTAAACGGGTAACTCTTAATAGGCCAGACCCAGGAAAACTAATACTTGTGCAACTTGAAAGCAGATATTTAAAAATGTTTTGAAGTAATATTATAAGCCCTATGTCTCAATTCCCCTAGATCTAGGCTACCTGGAGCCATGCCCAAGTCAATGAAAGTCTGAGGTTTCTCCTAAAATTTCTACATGTTCTGTGGCCATTGCTGTGAGCTTCTCTATGGGCTGTCTCTAAACCACATCATACCAGACAAGAAACTCAATTCTCCCCTCACTTACACATACAATACCCACGTGACATACACAACCTGTTCATAATACATTAGCTAACGTAGAAGACTTTACTGACAGTTGAAGGGGAAGGCGGTTTAATAGCATAGAAAGGTGGCCTCAAATTGAGTATAGGTGTCTCCATCTTTTAAACTGTTCTATAGGCTCTGCAACTGGCTTCTTCCCACAGATCTTTCAGCTACATTCACCTTTTTGGCTCATTTCTCCTCTCTTTACTTTCTCTGCCATTTTCCTCTCTGAGGAGCACTTAGTTATTACCAGGATTTTCTCATTCCGGGCTATTTAAGCCATTCTTTTGAAGATAGGGCTCTTGATAATATTTGTCCTGAAGCTCTCTCTCTTTGCCTTCAAATGACCAATTTCACCTGCCCAGCCCCAGCACGGCTCCTCTCTAAGATAAAATCAGATCAGGCAGTTGAGGTAATACCATTTTCACCTCATTACACTTTATTTTGCTTTGCAGTTTTCAATTCAGTATTAAAAGGAATGTGCAATAATCCTTGTTTTAAAAATCACACTTTGATGGGCTTTTAATGAGAAGGTCATCTCTAATACTCATTATTAAGAACTGTGCCTTACCTACATCGTCATTCTATAAAGACTCTTTAAAATGTCTTGCCTGAGAAAAAGGTTAAACCAATAAAAGGTTTATCACTTACCTTGAGGACCTCATGTGAAAACCTCACATACAAACTCTATATTTAATGTAAATATAGAGCTGAATTTTCCAGTAAGAAAGACTTTTCAGTAGGCTCTCAGACTTCTTTTGGCTTCCTGGACACTTGGGCCTACTTTGATTGAAGCATAGGAAATGACCTAATCCAATGTGAAATTTTCATACGATGCCCTCAAGTTTGGTATTATCTAGGAATAAACACACCTGGGCGTGTGTAACCATTTGTATTATATCAGGATGAAAGTCCCCTTATTGAGACATCTTCAAATAAAACCTTGGTTTATTTAAAACATTTTGCAAGACTATTCCAATGGATTAGGAGACTACCTACTATGAAGAAAAGAAGTACTGAGAAAATGTTCAGGATACATTATGCCTTTGATAAGGAGATGAGGCAAAGGGAGTTACTCTAAACAAAGAGGGAGACAGGATTCCTTACATTTTACAAAAAACGTTACTGACAGTTGTCCTTGACTTTTGTGGTTTCTACTTTCAGAAATTTTGTATCTGCCTTAAGTTCATTTGATGTGTTGCATGTTTTACTCTGGATGATGAGTTCTTGGACAAGCCATTGTCTTCCTCAGGGCTGCTTTCACCTCCTTGTTTCTAATTGTATAAATGAAGGGATTCAGAAGGGGTGTCAGGATAGTATTTAGCACTGACACCACCTTATTAATCTTAAAGGAAGAGTGTGTTGTGGGTCTCAGGTACATGAACAGAACAGCACCATAGAGCAGGGAGACTACTGTCAGGTGAGAGGCACAGGTGGAGAAAGTCTTCTGTCGGCCAGTGGCTGAAGGGATCTGTAGAATGGTGGACAGGATATAGACATAAGAAATCACTGTCAAGAGGAGTGACCCCGGGACCACTAGGACGGTCACCAAAAGACCCAGGAGCTCCAAAATGCTTGTGTCTGCACAGGCTGCTTTCAAAATGGGACCAACATCACAGTAGAAATGATTGATGACATTGTTGCCACAGAATGGCAACTGGATGATCAGTAACATCTGAAAAAAGATGATGGTAAAGCCTGCCGCCCAGGAGCTGAGGGCAAGCTGCAGGCAGAGGTGGTTGGTCATAATGGTGGGGTAGCGAAGGGGCTTGCAGATGGCCAGGTAGCGGTCGAAGGACATGACAGTGAGGATAAGGAACTCGGTGGTTCCCAGGAAAAAGTGGAAGAAGGATTGCAGTAGGCAGCCGGCTATCCAGATAGCTGTTCTTGCCACCAGCAAAGTTTCTAGTAGTTTAGGAATGACTGTGGTGGTATACCAGATCTCTAGGAAGGACAAGTTGCAAAGGAAGAAGTACATTGGTATTTGGAGCCTGGGCTCAGCCCAGACAACGGTGATTATGAGTCCATTGCCTGCAAGGGTTAATATGTAGATACAAAAGATCGCAATAAAGAGAGGGATTTGTAGTCCTTGGGTATCAGGAAAGCCTAGGAGGATGAACTCTGTGATTGTCGTGCCATTTCTCATGTCCCTTGATTCTCTAGAAAGACAGGCAAGAATGTAGCTCTTTAGAATGTCAAACACTGATATAATTTGGACCAAAAAAAAAAAAGGAGGATTCTGAAGGATTCTGATTCCATTTAACGTCATTCAGGACATTCTCCCACCTTCACATACACATATACATACTAAACCCTCCTTCCTTACTCATGATTTGGTTCATCCTTTGGCCAGGTAACCTCACTTGATGCACTTTGAAAGTACTTAGTATACTTGATGAGTGGAAAAGCAATTTTCCATCCATGTAGAGCTGTGAGAATAATTGTTGCAATGTGTTTTAATATGATTTTTTAATCCATCTGATTTTTTAAAAATTTTGCTTAAATCCATGTTAGTGAACATACAGTGTAATAATGTTTTCAGGACTAGAATTTGGTGATTTGTCAGTTACATATAACATCCCATAGGGTCATGTAAGTATATATGCCTAAACTGAGCTGTGGGTTCATAAGAAGTGAATCCACACTTTCCTATTGTATTCTAAAAGAAATTATCCAGTTATATTACAAATATGTTTAAGAATATTGATTTTGTAATCCCCCTCATATCTCTGTGTGTGTTTTTATACAACTAAAAATCCTTGCTGTTATAGATTAGTGGTGAAATACAGCTTAGATAATGGAACAGATGTTTTTCTCGAGAATCCACTCTCAAATTCTAGTTCAGACTCTTATCAAAGGAGACTGAAAAAATATTCAAACTAAAGAAATAAAACTGCTTAGCAAGTAGGAATATGTTTTAAACTTTAATTCAAAATGCCAAGACTAGCTGAATTAGGGCCTAATATGCAGAAGTACCTAATAAACGTAAACTGGATAAAGATACACACACACACTCATAGACATGAAACTAAAAAAGTGAAAAAAAGGCTAGCAAATGCTTAGGATAACAGACGGGATCCTGACAAGAACGTTCCTAACAAAACCTTCCTTTATGACTAAGTATCCTTCTATACCAACCAAAGCACTCCTATTTGCATATGCAAATTTACAAGCTGAGCACTTTTTCTTCTTGTTCTATTAAAATTCACTAAAAAACAGTAAAACTACTTCCTACCTTATTGAGAATATTCTCCCACATGGTTCTTTTTTGCATTTGGAATGTAAATTTTTGTGAAATGAATCACCCCATTTTCAAAGTATGAGAAACAGCACGAAAGAGGCAGCTCATAGTTCATTGTGATGTGTGGATTAATTCTATTCCCATATTAGAGAATCCACTGAGAGCCTAAGGGAGAAAAATGCTTCCATTTCCTCCCAACTATTTTCTGGACCAGGAAAGGATTATTTTTTGGTCTATAATATCACAAGCTTCAATTATTTCCCATGAAGGCTATAAGAAATGGAGAAGTATTCGAATTTGTACTGATGACTAGAATAACTGGCCATGTGCCTGGTCCCTCCAAATAGGGTAGATACAGATTTATCTTCATGTTGCACTCAAAGGAGAGTGACGGTCTCTCCTGGTTAATATAAAATTTCTAAGCTCTAAACATTCTGCAATTGGGAGAATAAGACCTATAAATACCATAGGCATTTGTTGAGAGCTTTCTTTGTTGCAAATCCTGCTAGAGGATTAAGGAATTTAACATTTGGATAGGGAGAGAGACCATGTATGATAATTACAGTCTAGCCCAGTGAATGATTCTGGGGAGTTGTGTGCAGACTGTTTTATGAAGAGACCCAGCAGAGACCCCCTTACCCAGCCTGGGAAGGGGTTACAGAAGGTTTTCCAGAGAAGGAGGTGCCTAAGCCAAGTCTACAGGAGTTCAATAGGAAAAGAGAGTGGGATAGGGAGGCAGAATGCATTCCAGACAAGGCCCAAAGTCTGGGAAATAGAACCAAAGCATAGAATCTAGCTTGAGCTGAAGTTGGGAGTCAGGACTGTCCAGGTACTTTCAAGAAGCTAACAGGTAGGGCAGGCCTCCTGTAAGTCAGTGTACAAGATAGGTTCTAATATGAGCCTTTTAGAGGGGAGAATCTTGAGTCAGGGAGTTTGCAAACATAGGGTAAATGCATGCATATATGTATGTGTGAAAAATACGGTGTCACCTTCCTCCCTAATACAGTACACATTTATCTCCGCTTCATGGAGGAAGCAGCTGCAGGCGGTGGCTGAAAAGAGCTTCTTTGGAATTCTGGCCACAGACAGCATTGCTGTGTATCCCTGGGATAAAGCAAGGCACATACGGGGAGATACAGGTTCCATCTACTTTTGTAAGGACCATGACTTGACTTTGGCACCACAAGGACCCGGGGGTAGTAGCAAGGGTGTCAGCAGAAGTGGCCATGCCCCGTGTGAGCGGTGACCCCTGCAGCCGTGACAGCGGCATCCAGCCAAAACAGACACAGAGCGAAAGAGAAGCGGTAGGAACCAAGCTGTTTGGACTACTGTCTTGTTGGGTTGTGAGCACAAGGGAAGTTTTGCGAGATACTGAAGGAGCTTAGATGGCGTGAATTAGCAGGTAAAAGCGATATTCAGAGAAACACCAGGAAGTACCCTTAGGAAGCTAAGGTTATGGAGTTAAAATACTGGGTTAAACACTGCAGTTGACATGCTGACCAAAATTAACTATATAGTCTGGACTCCATCTCTCTTCCTTTGGCAAAGTCACAATGTATAGAGTCTGATAGTGTTCCTTCTCATTTCCCCATTACCAGTCAGCAATTTTACTGTTAACATTACCTCTTTACTCCTCCATCTGTTTCTTCTGTGTCATCTAGACCACTATTGTTCGTGCCATTATCTTTCATTAGGATCAGTACAGCCTTCTAACTGGACTCATTGTCTCCTGACCTGCCATGTACTTGCCTATTTTTGTCTCAAACTGGATCAAGAGCAGTGATTCTCAAACAATGCTGACCACTCACTTCTCAGAACCTTGAGGGTAGCATCCAAAATCCTTGGTGTGACATTCAAGGCTGTTGATGATCTGGTCTTACCGTACCCAATCTTCCAGCCTGATCTGCTGTTTTCCTTTTCTTTCCCCATTCCATGCTCTGTCCTTACTGAGATACCCAAGTTTGGAGTTTGGCTAACTGTTAGTAAGATTTCTACGGAACCATACTAGTTCATTGGTGCTAGAATGGCAGAGTTGAGTAGTTACAGCAGAGACTCTAGGGCCCCCAAAGCCTAAAACGCTCATGATCGGGCCCTTTACAGCGACAGTTTGCTGACCCGGCTCTGGTTCCCTGAAGGTGCCACCTGCTCTCTCATCACCTAATTACTGCACGTGCTGTTCCCTTGGCCTAGAATACCCTCTTAGGATCTCCTCCAGCATTTGGCTAAGTCCTGTCTGAAGTCTAGACCTCAGCTAAGGACTCATGTCATGGGAAGCCTTCCCTGACTTCCCATCTCCAATCTAGTTCCGGTGCTACTCCTACCCTCCGTGATCCCCTGGACATTTCCATGTCTGAATGCTTACACAATTTTATTTATAGTTTGTTTGGCTTCCTCCATAGACGCTAAGGTCGTAAGGGCAGCAACAATATCTGTAGGGCTTGAGTGTGGGCTTGTCATAAAATAAGCCCTCAAGAGATATTTTTTGAAGGATTATATAAATCGATAGTTTGTTGACACTGTATCCCCAGTTACCTATGAGTTTATATAGACTGATACATGCATATGTTTATAAAATGCTACTGGTATATTTCAAAGGCTGGAGACATAACAGGGACCGTTTGCTAAATAATTTGTCTCCAAGTCTGCTGCTGCTTCCAGCTTTTATGTAAATTTTGCTGCGTGTAAACATTTCTGCTTCTCCATCTTTCCCTAATCAGGGATATGTGTTTTCTTTACTGCATTCTGACTATTCTCCCAGATCTCCAGACTGCTCCCAAGTACAGAGAGCTTTCTTAATCCACTTAATGCTCAATGATTTGAGATACAGTTGAATCATTATTTCCCTAAGCTATGTTGTTGCAATCAAGCACCCTTCATTTTGCTTAAACTTTCATAGTCTCAAAAGAAAAAAAGTACAAAAATATTAACATATATCTTTCCTGGATTGGAGCTAAAGGCAATATGTCCCCAGCCTCATCTTTTGTTGGTTCGTTTGCTTATTCATTTTGTCTTTTTAACTGTTGATCGGGGACAATTTCTTCAATTTTTCAAGACTTTGATCATGTAGTAAGTTTGAAGATGCTCAGTAGTGTGTGACCTTCCAGCAGAGGCACCTGGATTATACACTATCAGTTCCATAAAGGCAAGTGCATCAAGAACCACTGTTTGGGGTGGGGCACCTGGAATGCTCAGTCGGTTGTCTGACTCTTGAATTCAGCTCGGGTCATGCATGAGTTCAAGCCCTGCATCGGGCTCTGTGCTGTCAGCACAGAGCCTGCTTGGGCTATTCTGTCTCCTTTTCTCTCTGCTCCCCACCTCCCTCTCAAAAACAAATAAACATTTACAACAACAACAACAACAAAAAGAATCACTACTTGGGGGACTATGCAACACTGGGATGCAAATAAAGATAGCCACTTTGAAATTCATTCCAAGGATTTATGATTCTGGGTGAAAATGCAGTGAATTAAGACTGCTTGTTGGTCCAAGTCCAAGTCAGGTTATGACTTTTCTGTATGAGAATGAGATTCATGTATTGGAATTTATTTCTAGATTTCAAGGCATCAAGGCTAGCCATAGCTATTCATTCTAGAGAAAAGCAAAACGTTATCCAAAACAGTACTCTTTGCTTCTCTGTAGCAAAGAAATACTCACAGCACTAATGATTCCCAAGGAAACACTTCTGGTCCTTGGGTGCGTCCTTGTCCACACGGGCACTGAAAGAAAAGGAGACACTCTTATAATGTCACCGAATTGAAACAGAAAAGTTCCTTCTTTTTTGCATTAGGAAAATGTATCTCTGTTTCTAGAATTTAAGGAAAGTACTGTTATGCATTGCTGAGTTCTATTCATAAAGCTTTCAAGAAATGCAAGATTGCTTCAGTGTTTAAGAGAATTGTATTAAAAGTGATTAATAGATCCGTTCACACTAGGTCAAGGTCTCTTCTCTCGAAATAATGATTTGTTAGTGGGGCACTTTCCTAGCTTCCTCTGGGGCTTTAATCTCCACGGACGTGGAGACTCCCAGGAGAAAACAAAGTCTTGCTAAAAGTTTATTCATAAGTCAAAGTAAGACATTGCAGCTTTCTAAATTCTAATTGGTACCAGTCAGGCCCCCCGTCCTGAAATAATTCATCAGAATCTGAGAATCAGTGGGGTTGAGATCTTGAATTTCGTAGTTTCTGCAAGTAGAAAAATCAGTGATTTCTTAATAATTAAAAATCTGTGGATCCTCTAATGAATAAGTTGGATCAAACGTAGGAACTTTGGTTACTAATGTGAAAAGTAGCCAGGTATGCAGAAACGCAAGGGTCAACGGCATAGAATCTTATGGTGATAAGTGAAAAGATGAGGTTTTGAACTCTTGAAGGTCAGCAAGGAGTCGGTGGACATAGCAAGTATAACGAATTGTTGGAACACAGTGTACAAAAAAGGGAAATAGAGGTGGAATTTTAATTTAATAAACTTTAATGAGGTGTATTTTACATAGAATAAAATGCAGACATGTACGTATACAGTTCAGTAAGGTTTTTTTACTTTTTTAAATGTTTTTTATTTATTTCTGAGAGACAGAGACAGTGTGAGCTGGGGAAGGTCAGAGAGAGAGGGAAATACAGAATCTGAAACATACTCCCGGCTCCGAGATGTCAGGACAGAGCCTGTGGATGGGCTCGAACCCATGAACTGTGAGATCATGACCTGAGCCGAAGTTGGATGCTCAACCAACTGAGCCACCCAAGCACATGTACAGTTCATTGTATATACACGGAACACCACTTCAGTTAAGATTTAGAATGTCCTCAGCACTCTAAAAAATTCCTTTGTGCACACTTTCAGTTGGTCTATCTCAACACTTTCTCTCCCACTCCAACAATCACTGATCTGATATCTAGGTCTATAGATTAGTCTTAACTTTTGTATGATTTTCATTAATGAAATCATTCAATATGGATACGTTTTTGTGTCTGGATACTTTCACTTAGCAAACTATTTTTAAGATTCATCCATATTGTCAACTATAAATAGTTCATTCCTTTTTTTCATAGTTTATTGTCACGTTGGTTTCCATAAAACACCCAGTGCTCAACCCAACAAGTGTCCTCCTCCATGCCCATCACCCCCTTCCCCTCTCCCCCATACCCATCAGTCCTCAGTTTGTTCTCAACATTCAAGAGTCCCTCATGGTTTGCCTCCCTCCCTCTACCCCCCAATTTTCCCCCTTCTTCTCACCCACAGTCCTCCATTAAGTTCCTCCTAATCCTCCTATATGTGCAACCATAAGGTAGCTGTCCTTCTCTGTCTGACTTATTTCGCTCAGCATAACACCCTCAAGGTCCATCCATGTTGCTACACATGGCCAGATTTCATTCTTTCTCATTGTCATGTAGTATTCCATTGTATAGTTAAACCACATCTTCATGATCCATTTGTCTGCTGATGGACACTTAGGCTCTTTCCATGTTTTGACTATTGTTGAGAGTGCTGCTATGAACATTGGGGTACATGTGCCCCTATGCATCAGCACTCCTATATCCCTTGGTAAATTCCTAGCTGTGCTGTTCCTGGGTCCTAGGGGAGTTCTATTGTTAATTTTTTGAGGAACCTCCACACTGTTTCCCAGAGGGGCTGCACCAGTTTACATTCCCACCAACAGTGTAGGAGGGTACCCATTTTTCCACATCCTTGCCAGCATCTAGAGTCCTCTGATTTGCTCATTTTAGCCACTCTGACTGGCGTGAGGTGGTATCTCAGTGTGTTTTTGATTTTTATTTCCCTGATGAGGAGGGATGCTGAGCATCGTTTCATGTGTCTGTTGGCCATCTGGATGTCCTCTTTGGAGAAGTGTCTGTTCATATCTTCTGCCCATTTCTTCACTGGGTTGTTTGTTTTACGGGTATGGAGTTTGGTGAGTTCCTTGTAGATTTTGGATACTAACCCTTTAACTGATATGTCCTTTGCAACTATATTTTGCATTTTGTCAGTTGCCTGTTAGCTTTATGGATTTTTTCCTTTGCCGTGCAGAAGCTTTTAATCTTGATGAGGTCCCAATAGTTCATTTTTGCTCTTGATTCCCTTGCCTTTGGGGATGCGTCTAGTAAGAAATTGCTGTGGTTGAGGTCAAGGAGGTTGTTTCCTGCTTTCTCCTCTAGGGTTTTGTCGGTTTCCAGTCTCACGTTCAGGTCTTTTATCCATTTTGAGAGTTTTTTTGTGTATGTTGTGAGAAAATGATCTAGTTTCATTCTTCTGCATGTTGCTGTCCAGTTCTCCCAGCACCATCTGTTAAAGAGGCTGTCTTTTTTACATTGGATATTCTTTCTTGCTTTGTCAAAGATTAGTTGGCTGTATCCTTTTGTGTCAAATCTGAGATCTCAATTCTGTTCCATTGGTCTATGTGTCTGTTTTTGTGCCAATACCATACTCTCTTGATGATGGCAGCTTTGTAGTAGAGGCTAAAGTCTGGGATGGTGATGCCTCCCGTTTTGGTTTTCTTCTTCAATATTACATGGCTATTCAGGGTCTTTTGTGGTTCCATACAGATTTTAGGATTGTTTGCTCTAGTTTTGAGAAGAATGCTGGTGCTATTTTGATTGGGATTGCATTGTATGTGTAGATTGCTTCGGATAGTGATGACATTTTAACTATATTTATTCTTCCAATCCATGAGCATGGAATATTTTTCCATTTCTTTGTGTCTTCTTCAATTTCCTTCAGAAATTTTCTATAGTTTTCATCATACACATCTCTTATATCCTTGGTTAGGTTTATTACCAAGTATTTTATTGTTTTTTGTGCAATTGTGAATGGGAACAGTTTCTTGATTTCACTTTCTGTTGCTTCATTGTTGGTGTATAAAAATGTAACCGATTTCTGTATGTTGATTTTCCACATTTCATTTTGCTGAATTCTTGGATCAGTTTTAGTAGGCTTCTGGTAGAGTCTGTCAGGTTTTCTGTGTAGACTATCATGTTGTCTGCAAAAAGTGAAAGTATGACTTCTTCTTTGCCAATTCTGATGCCTTTGATTTCATTTTGTTGTCTGATGTCTGATGCTAGGGCTTCCAGCACTATGTTAAACAACAGTGGTGAGAGTGGACATCCCTGCCGTGTTCCTGATCTCAGGGGGAATGCTCTCAGTTTTTCCCCATTAGGATGATGTTAGCTGAGGGCTTCTCGTTGATGGCTTTTATGAGGTTTAAATATGTTCCTTCTATCCCGACTTTCTCGAGAGTCTTTATTAAGAAGGGATGCTGTATTTCGTCAAATGCTTTTCCTGCATCTATTGACGGATCATATGATTTTTATCTTTTCTTTTATTGATGTGATGTATCACATTGATTGAGTTGCGAATACTGAACCAACCCTGTGACCCAGGAATGAGTCCCACTTGATCTTGGTGGATAATTCTTTTTATGTGATGTTGAATTTGATTTGCAAGTATCATGTTGAGGACTTTTGCATCTGTATTCATCACGGATATTGGCCTGTAGTTATCCTTTTTTGCTGTGTGTCTGTCTGGCTTGGGAGTCAGAGTGATGCTGGCTTCATAAAATGAGTCCGGGACTTTTCCTTTGATTTCTATTATTTGGAATAGCTTGAGAAGAATTGGGATTAATTCTGTTTTAAATGTCTGGTAGAATTCCACAGGGAAGCCATCAAGTCCAGGGCTCTTATATGTTGGGAGATTTTTGATAACTGATTCGATTTCCTCACTTGTTATGGGTCTGTTCAGATTTTCTATTTCTTTCCGTGCGAATTTTGGTAGTGAGTGTGTGTTTCGGAATTTGTCCATTTCTTCTAAATTGTCCAGTTTGTGGCATATAATTTTTTATAGCATTCCCTGATAACTGCTTGTATTTCTGAGGGGTTGGTTGTAATAAGTCCATTTTCATTCATAATTTTGTCTATTTGGGTGCTCTCTCTTTTCTTTTTGAGAAGCCTGGCTAGAGGTTTGACAATTTTGTTAATTTTCTCAAAAAAACAACTCTTGCTTTTATTGATCTATTCAATTGTTTCCTTGGTCTCTATGTTGTTTATTTCTGATCTAATTTTTACTATTTCTCTTTTTCTACTGAGCGTAGGGCGTTCTTGTTGCTCTGCCTCTAGTTCCTTTAGGTGAGCTGTTAGATTTTGGACTTGCGCTTTTTTTAATCTCTTGAAATAGGCCTGGAGAGCAATGTACTTTCCTCTTAGCACTGCCTTTGCTATATCCCATAGATTTTGGATTTTTGTGTTTTCATTTTCATTTGTTTCCATATATTTTTTAATTTCATCTCTAATTGACTCATTGCCCCATTCATTCTTTAGTAGGGTGTTCTTTAACCTCCATGTTTTTGGAGATTTTCCAGACTTCTTCTTGTGATAGATTTCAAGTTTCAAAGCATTATGATCTGACTGTGTGCATGGTATGATCTGTATTCTTTTGTATTTATTGAGGGCTGCTTTATGTCCCAGTATGTGATCTATCTTGGAGAATGTGCCATGCTCGCATGAGAAGAAAGTAAATTTCCTGGCCTCAGGATGTAAAGTTCTAAATATATCCGTCAGATCCATCTGGTCCAATGTGTCTCTCAAGTCCATTATTTCTTTAGTGATTTTCTGTCTGGTTGACCTATCCATTGCTGTAAGCAGAGTATTAAAGTCCTCTGCTATTAGCACATTCTTTTCTATAAGCTTCTTTCTGTTTGTGATTAATTGTTTTATATATTTAGTTGCTCCCATATTCGGTGCATAGACATTTATGATTGTTAGTTCTTCCTGATGGATGGACCCTGTAATTATGTGTAGTGCCCTTCTTCATCTCTTGTTATTTTCTTTAATTTAAAGTCCAGTTTGTCTGATATAAGTATCGCTACTCTGGCTTTCTTTTGATTTCCTGTAGCATGATATATATTTCTCCATCCCCTTACTTTTAATCTGAAGGTATCGTCCAGTCTAAAATGAGTGTCTTGTAGACAGCATAAAAGACGGATTTTGTTTTTTTATCCATTCTGCTACCCTATGTCTTTTGATTGGAGCATTCAGCCTATTTACATTCCGTGTTATTATTGAAATATGTGGGTTTAGAGTCTTTGTATCTTTTGTAGGGTTCATGTTTGTGGTGGTGTCTCTGGTATCTTTGTTCCTTGCAACCTTTCCTTCAGAGCGTCCCCCTCAGGATTTCTTGTAGGGCTGGCTTCGTGGTGACAAATTCTTTCAATTTCTGTTTATTTGGAAAGGTTTTTATCTCTCCTTCTATTTTGAATGACAGGCTTGCTGGATAGAGGATTCTTGGCTGCATATTTTTACCGTTCATCACATTGAAGATTTCCTGCCATTCCTTTCTAGCCTGCCAAGTTTCAGTAGATAGGTCTGTCACCACTCTGATAGGTTTCCCTTTGTATGTTAGGGCCCTTTTCTCCCTAGCTGCTTTCAAAATTCTCTCTTTGTCCTTGTATTTGGCCATTTTCACTATGATATGTCGTGCAGAAGATCGATTCAGGTTACGTCTGAGGGGAGTCCTCTGAGCCTCTTGTACTTCCACATTTACTTCCTTCCCCAGGTCGGGGAAGTTCTCTGCTATAATTTGTTCCAGGACTCCTTCAGCACCTTTCCCTCTCTCTTCCTCTTCTGGGATTCCTATGATACGGATATTGTTGCGTTTGACCGTATCGCTGAGCTCTCGAATTCTTCTTTCCTGTTCCTGGATCAGTTTGTCTCTTTTTTTGTCAGCTTCTTGATTTTCTATAATGGTGTCTTCTAAATCACTTATTCTCCTTTCTGCCTCTTCAATCTGTGCATTGGAGGCCTCTAATTTATTATGTATCTCATTTATCGCATTTTTTAATTCTTCATGTCTATTTTTATTTTCCATTCTGTTTGTAGCCATAGTTTCTTTGATGTCTCCTATGCTTTTATCAAGCCCAGCTATTAATTTTACCATTATTATTCTAAAATCTTGTTCAGATATGCTGCTGATATCTGTTTTGAGCAGTTCATTAGCTGTCATTTCTTCTTGGAGTTTCTTTGGAGGAGAGCTCTTTCGTTTCGTCATTTTAGTTACCTTTCTGGCTCTTATTAGTTTTAAAGACTTGTTATGCCCTCTGCACCTATGAGCGCTGCGGTATCCAAGAAGACTCTTTGACTGTCCAGGGCCTATCCTTTCAGAGAGTGTTTTTGAATGGTATCTTTTGGTCTCTCTTGTTGGGACCTTCGTTATTTTATTTTCCTACTCGTAGTGATATTTGAGACTCTCCACTTTGTGTACTCTGGCTTGTTTCTTGAGGTAGCCCTGGAGAAGAAAACAGACAGACAAACATACAGGGAGCAGGAGCACACAAGTGCACAGGCTAATTCAACTAACATGCAAACCGAGAGGGAAAACGAAAAAGTTAAGAGAAAAGATGGAGGCGGGAGGGCGAATAATAGAAAATATAAAATACATAAAAGGGTCAAAAAGGAAAAAAGAAGAAAACCGATGGACAAAGAACGGTTTAAAGCATATAACCGGATTTCCCAGCTACAGTTAAATAGCCATGTGTATGCAGTGCTGGCTGAAGAGCATAGAGAAAGAGAGAGAAGAAAGGGTGGGGATGAGGCAAATTGGAAATAGAATATACAGGCAGAAGGGATAAGAAGCTTTTTTCAAAGAGCTAAAGGGTGGAATATGGTTGGATAGGTGAGAGAAGGACTCTGGTGTTATCCAGAGAAACTATATAGTCTAATTACTCCTGAGAGAAAGAGATGAAAATGTAGGTAGGTGTAGAATTTACATCTACAGAATGTACTAAATGTGATTGTTTAAGCAAGCTGGTGACCAGAGTTAATCAGGTCAGTGTTCTGGGGAAAAAATAAATAAAAGAAAAAAAAAAAGGGAGGAGGGCAGCTCTCAGCAGAGATGGGCGTGGTGTGATCCAGTGCATCAGGGGGGATTTTTGACTTGAGGGTTGTGGGGAGGAGAGTGGCGATGCTCCAGTCCCTTCTTGAACCAAGTGCTGCACCTTTCTTTTTTGGGCATATAAAGTCCCCGTACCGGAGGCGCAGTCAAAGTTGGTTGCGCTCTTCAACCCAGGCCAGTCCTGGTCTCTAAATCCCAGTCCGCATGCCCCGCTGAAAGTGCCTTAGACATAACTTCCCAGGCAATCCCCTCGGGGCAATTTCAGGCCTCCTGCCCAGCTCCGGGGGTGGAGCCAGAATCGCTGCTTCCTTCTCTGGGTCGGGTTGGTGCGCATGGGCGGGGGCTTGCCTGCCAGGTGCGCGGAACCCGCTGGAGTGAGGAAATCCAGGTCCCTCTATGTCTCGTCACCCAAAACACGAACTCGCGGGAAAATCTCCCAGTTTTTAGCTCTTTGCCTTCCCTCTAGAGTTCCAGCCTTTGAAGAGCGCAGACGCCCGGGGGCTGAGCCAGCCAGGAGGACAATGACGACAGGCGCGCCGCTACTCTAGAAGTGCAGCCAGCCAGGAGGCAGAACAAAGAAGCTGTCCGCAAGCTCAGCCCCTCCAGAACCAGTTGGCACGAGGGGACCTGGTGTGCAGGTATTGGCACACAAGGTCTTTCTATGCCCCGAGCAGAGGTTTTTCCCCGAGCGGAGGTTTTTCTGTTTCAGACTCTCTCTTTTTCCCCTCTCACTCCCCGTAGAGGGTAGAGAGGAATCGCCTCCCACCCTGGAGTCTCCGATCCCGGGTCGATTT
Organism: Hyaena hyaena; assembly: GCF_003009895.1. Taxonomy (NCBI): domain Eukaryota; kingdom Metazoa; phylum Chordata; class Mammalia; order Carnivora; family Hyaenidae; genus Hyaena; species Hyaena hyaena. Next base: position 11,490 of record NW_024082623.1, on the reverse strand, counting down.
TATCTTCCCCAGTTCGCACTCATGCTAGAAGGCTTTCTCAGTGGATTCTGCGTCCTTTTTCTCCCAATCTCTCGGGTTTCATAAGGTTTCCAATGGCTTCAGATCTTTTCCGTGTGAGGTATGGGCAAGGTGCAAGTACGGAGCTTCCTACTTCTCTGCCATCTTGCCAGAATCCCGCATATTGATTATTTTTAAAGTTACTTAAGATGCAACCAATGTGTGAAGGAAACCCTGACCTTTCCTGGTCTCCCTAAAAGCAGGAAAGAAATCTCCCATGGGAAGTGTACCCTTCTTGAACCAGGAGGAAGAGAGACATCCTTCTTACCAGAGAGAGAGAGAAATTAGGGTCAAGAAAGCTGTATAAACAAACCTCGTTACTGGAACTCAGGAGCCATGAGGTCATGACCTGATCTGAAGTTGCACGCTCAACCGACTGAGCCACACAGGTGCCCCTTGTTTTTAGTTTTTATTCCCTCTCTGACGTGTAATTTAGATAGTCTTGTACCTAATCTTTAAATTCTTTTATTGTGAAGTGCCTAATGAACTGTTGAACACATCCTTTAAAATTTTCACTTCAGCTTTATATGATCTTTAGTTATGTTTACTTATTTTTTAGTCTTCCATTTTTTCCTCATATGTTCACATTGAAAATAAAGAGAATCTTAGGGTCACCTGGGTGGCTCAGTGGGTTATGCATCTCACTCTTGGTTTCAGCTCAGGTCATGATCTCATGGTTTGTGAGACTGAGCCTCATGTCTGGATCTGAGCTGACAGCTTGCAGCCTGCTTAAGATAATTTCTCTTTGTCCTTTACCCACTCTCTCTTTTTCAAACTAAGTAAATTTTTAAGAAAAGAATCTTTTGGGTGCCTGGGTGGCTTAGTCGGTTAAGCGTCCGACTTTCGCTTAGGTCATGATCTCGCGGTTCGTGGGTTCGAGCCCCGCGTCAGGCTCTGTATTGACTGCCAGCTCAGATCCTGGAGCCTCTTTCAGAGTCTGTATCTCCCTCTCTCTCTGACCCTCCCCTGCTCATGCTGTCTCTCTCTCTCTCTCCTAGAAATAAATAAAACATTTTAAAAAGTTAAAAAAAAAAAAAAGATTCTTAGAATGTATTTACCATAGCTGTTTGAAATCCCCATCTAGTAATTCTATCTTCTCTGTTATTTCTGGGTGTGTTGCTATTTCCTGATATTCATCTTCATTTTGAATCATATTTCCTTTTTATTTTTGTCTAGTAAGTTTTGGTTGAAGGTGGGCATTATACATGTTGACTTCTGTGTCTTGTTTTGTTTCTTTAAAGAGTATTGTAGGGGCGCCAGAGTGGCTCTGTCGGTTAAGCGTCCGACTTCGGCTCAGGTCATAATCTCACGATTCTGGGTTTGAGCCCCGCGTCGGGCTCTGTGCTGACAGCTAGCTCAGAGTCTGGGGCCTGCTTCTGATTTGGTGTCTCCCTCTCTCTCTGACCCTCCCCTGCTCACGCTGTCTCTCTCTCTCAGAAATAAATAAAACATTAAAAACAATAAATAAAGAGTATTGTCGTTTGTACTGACAAGCTGTGAATTTATTTGTAAGTTTACTTGATTATTTCAAGATTTTCTTTTGAAGCTTCATTAGGGCACAGTAGAGTAGACTTCATTTTAGAGCTAATTACTCTCTACTGCTAAGAAAAGGATTTCTGAGGCACTGGGTGTCCAGTGATATCCTTCCATTCTGGTTGCTTGACTCTCAAACATCTAATCCTCTGCAAGCTCTGTTGTTCAACAGTCAGCTCCGCAGTAGTTGTTCTCTCTCTTACAATTGTCCTTTGCTTGGGTTTGTAGAAGCTCAATCTATCCATTACTGTTTTTGGCTATAAACTAGAAAACACTCCTTTGCAGATTTCTGAAGTGGTTTCTTTTTTGTATTCTGTCCCTCAGTTGCTTCAGCCTCCTTGAACACTGAACTCCCTCTCCACCTGCTGTGCCTTGCTCGGGTTTGCCCTCCACTATTGTCTAACAGATGCCCCCAGGTGGAGATCCTGGCTGTTGGGGTTCAACTAATTTGTTTCCCTTCTCTCCTGGATCTCCATCCTTGACTTCCTCTTCAGTGCCTGAAAACTGTTGTTTCATATATTTTGTCTAGTTATTCTTCTGTGTTTATGATTGGAAAGTTAGCCTAGCAGGATTACTTTGTCATGGCTGTTTATTGGATTCTTCCTAAATAATGGAATGGAAATTGGAAAGTGCACTGTTACCCAAAGATGATTTATTCACAATTGAAGAGACACGAGATAGTTCAAAAGCAGGAAAAGCAGCATTAGGAAGGGGAAGGATGGTCATCTTAGACAAGGATGATTTTCCCTAGAAGTTAAAAAAAGAATCACATCTATTTATGTGTGTAGTTATTGATGTTAGCATTATTGTTTGTGTTCTTGATATTCATTTCTTATCATCTCTCAGAGCATCCTTGATCATATATTCTACTTTCTTTGGCAACTTCACCTCCCTTCCCATCACCAAATTGACTCCTTTTCTTCTTCTTTAAGAAGGCACAATTCCGTGTCTTAAAACAACCCACGAAAAATTTTTGACTGCTTAGGTGTCTTGGATTTATTTTACTGCAAAATTTCTTAAATAATATGTAATTTCACCTCTATTTCTTTGCCCATATTTAGTTTCTTGAGATTTAGTTTCCACTAATATTTTTGAATTTATATACCTGAGATTATTCTTAAATTTTTAAATTATCTTTCAAATCTAAAAGGATTTTTCTTAGTGCCTTTTTTTCCACCTATATCAATCTGTAGCAGTCGATACCAGTAACTACCTCCTTTTTGGATCTCTCCTCTTTCCTCCCTTTTATGCCTACACATTCTTGTTTTCTCTATCTCCTTCTTCCTCCTTCCCCTTGTCTTTTATTTGAGAGGATGGTGTCAGTATTTCCAAACTTACTTTTTCTCTTGTATCAAGCCAATCAGTCCCATTAATAACTAAAACACATTAAGTTAGACATCTTAATTAAATGAGAACTCTTTAGGTTCATGGAATAATACAGTAACACCCTACTGAACTCATCCATATGTTTTGAAGTCACCAACATTTTGTTATATAATATTCAGCAAACTTCTCCTCTATCTTGTAATATTTAGGTGTTTAAATTGGATCATATATCTTGATGGAAACAGTTTAAAGCCCATTCATAACTGGAATGTTTATAAATACATTTGGACTTTGAGATGGCCCCTGAGTGAGGTGAATTCCCTACACTCTGAGGGAAAAAAATCACCATATGTGAGGAATCTGGTAGGTAGGGTTGACTTATGAGTGGGATAATTTTTGAGAGGACAATGATTTTCCCCCATACAGGAGAAGCCATACTTGCCCACTCTCTTGATCTTTCCCATGTCTTGAAGTGCCTTTGTGCTCTGGGAATGAGAAGACCAGGGTTAAATGAAGAACTTTGTTATGAGGGAACCAAATAGCCATAGGAATTGTTTCTAAGAATGCCCACCGGGCTGACTCACTTGAATGTCATGACCCAGAAGAACAGGACTAGAGATTTCCCTGGTGAGCCCTGAGATATGCAGTGTAGGGATGTATAGAAATAAAATACAAGAGACTTAATTCTCCCTGCCAAAAATAAGGGAAGGAGCTTCTCTTTTTTCCCTTTTATGGAGCCTTTTCTTAAGAAAACATCTAATTATAATTTCTTTCTTTGTCTCTTTGAAATGTGTATAATTTTTTTTAGGAGATAAATGAACCTCTTGCCTTTATGTCTCAGACATGTCTTTCTCAAGGACATTTCTTTGAAATGTAACCATCTCTTTGAAAGGTAAACTGGAAGAGAAATAGTACTCTATCTCAGAGTTTCTGTGGGAGGGTAGGAGCCTAACTTCTTTGGGTCCCTTACCCTAAGTTACAAAGCCATCTCCAATCAAGAAGTCAGAGGAAGATTGTTTTTCCTCTGGATAAAGCCAATTAGCTAACACAGATGGTCCCTCCAATTACCAGATGAGTCTAGGAGGAACTACGTGTTACAAATGGTGCTGTCAAGTCAGCTTACTTGAGAACTAGTTCTTGTTTATCTTGAGAGCGTGTATGTAAGGGACTCTGTTTGCTTGATTACACAAAGGGGTGAGACTTCTCTCTGTCTTTGCAAGCTCTTGCAGGGTTGCTTGTGATACACATCACACTCTGGTTTACTTCTTATTTAATAATAACAGTATTTTCTTTCTCTACCATATTTGTGGAGAGATTTTCCGGGTTTGGAAGATTTTCTTTTTGCTTATACCCACCAGTGGGTACTGGAGGAGAAGCAAGATTTAGAATGTTCAGAACCAGAAGTGTACAGAATGAGAAGTGAGTCTGTGAAGGGGTCTTCCCTTTATTGGTCATGTATAACGGTAAGCAGATAATATCATTAGTGCCTACTCAAAGCAGAAATTCTCTACCGGCAGGTGTATACTCTGTAATGTACATAAACAAACGCACTGTAGCCGTTTATCATACAATTCCATACTATACAATACATACAACACAAAACTGAATTCATTTATGTATTATAAACAATGTATTGTGAAGTTAAAAGTGATTTCTCTAGGGGCGCCTGGGTGGCTTAGTCGGTTAAGCGTCCGACTTTCGCTTGGGTCATGATCTCGCGGTTCGTGAGTTCGAGCCCCGCGTCGGGCTCTGTGCTGACTGCCAGCTCAGAGCCTGGAGCCTGTTTCAGAGTCTGTCACTCCCTCTCTCTCTGACCCTCCCCTGCTCACGCTGTCTCTCTCTCTCTCCTAGAAATTAAAAAAAAAAAAAAAATTAAAATTGCGGATTGTTATTTTCCCCTCTCATTTAAAATACAGTTAAAGGGGTGCCTGGGAGGCTCATTCAGTTAAGCATCTGACTCTAGACTGTGGCTCAGGTCAAGATCTCACAGTTTGTGTGAGGGATCCATAAAGTTATAGCAACATGAACTTCAAATAATTTTCCAAATTCAGAAGAAATTTTTGAGGAACTGCTCTTGGCTATACCACTTTTGACTCTATATTGCTGTCAGATAAGTGAGGATATTGGACATCAGCCCTAACGTCCTAGAAACCCAACATTGAGCAAGTAAGTTTCTTCACTTTTACTAGCTTCAAAGCCCATGTTTAACCACAATCGATATCCATTTTACTATACATATAAAATACCTTTATACTCCATCATTTAGCTTTGGTGCACAGTATACTCCCTGCTTGAAATGTCACCTTCCTCTTCATCAAGCCATCCCTCTCCCCAGTATGAAGTCTACAAACTTCAGACTCAATATTCATTTTCTTCACAAAAAGTTCCCAAGCACACCATTTCTACATTAATCCTCGTGACTTAGTAAATATGCGTAAAGATCTCTAAGCCAAGTGCTTTGAGTGGTTGCAATCTTGGACAGACATAGGGTCATGGAAATGGTCACAAAAAAGACCCATTTTGTGGTCCAGCAAACATATGCTCTACAAGATCTTAAGCTCCTCTCACATTCCTTCCAAATATTTTCAGGCAAATAAATCCCTGGCCCCACCATCCCTTCCAGGACTCAAGATATGACAGAGGACACAAGCCCTGAGTTAGCTCAAGTTAAGCCTTCAGAGTTGTCCAAATAAAATAAATAAATATGTAGAATAAGACAAGATTAAAAAAAAAAAAAAAGAGGCCAGACCATGGTGGGGGTGAGGGATGAGGATGGATAAGGGTGGAAGTGTCTGTGAGTGTGAGGAAGAATTCTTACCACTGCCAGGACACCCCCTCCCTCACCCCAAATTCTCCTCAGGTCCTTCCCAAGGACACAGCCCCTTACATTATTCCTCAGAACATTTATGATCTTGACCTTTAATGTGTCATTTGCCAGGGCACCTTGGTGGCTCGGTCAGTTAAGCATCTGACTTTGGCTCCAGTCATGATCTTGAAGTTTGTAGGTTTGAGCCTTGATTCGGGCTCTGTGCTGACAGCTCAGAGCCTGGAGCTGCTTCCGATTCTGTGTGTCTCTCTCTCTGCCTCTCTCCTGCTCACACTCTGTCTCTCTCTCAAAAGTAAATAAACATTAAAAGAATTGTTTTTTAATTTGTCATTTGCTAACCAATGAATTTGGGAGCAAATGCTTTACGTGACAGAGGATTGCTTTTCAGCCTCATATCTTCAGGTTTTTCCCAACAAAGGAAAAAGAAATTGGAATGACCTGGGGAATCTATCTTTACTGACAGTGCTCCTTGTCACATCTTTATAGGAAAAATCTGCCTCTTAATACTTGCTCTGGCTCATTTATCCCCATTTTTTAATTTTATTCTTTTTGAGGGCTGTGGGAATATAGCTGTTACCTTCCCTGTTGAACGAGGGGTAAAGGTGCACATCACCTCTGTGGCTAAGAGTAAGGTCAGTAACAGCAGCAAGGATACTGGCACCACCACCACTACCTTGTACTGAGATAAATAAACAATCCCTTCCCTGGAGTCCCCCAAGAAAACAAACACGGACATCTTGTCTCCTTCTAGTGCCTAAAATAAATGAAACCTTGAGTGACTCCTATGAACTACTGATTCTCTAAGAAAAACACCTTGTACCTAGCCTTCGCAATGCTGATATGCAAAGATACATAGTGACATTGTGGCCATAACAATGTCTTTTAGATTATTTTCATTTTCCAGTCCGGTAAGTGGCCAACTCTTTTTTCCTTTTTTTTTTTTAACGTTTATTTATTTTTGAGAGACAGAGAAAGACAGAGCACAAGTGGGGGAGGGGCAGAGAGAGAAGGAGACACAGAATCTGAAGCAGGCTCCAGGCTCTGAGCTGTCAGCACAGAGCCTGATGCGGGGCTTGAATTCACAAACTATGAGATCATGACCTGAGCCAAGGTCGGATGCTTAACCGACTGAGCCACCCAGGCGCCCCAGTAAGCGGCCAACTCTTGGTGTAGGATCAGGTCGTGATCTCATGGGGGGGTTCAAGCCCTGCATAGGGCTCTGTACTGAGAGTGCAGAGCCTGCGTGGCATTCTCTCTCTCCTTCTCTCTCTGCCCCTACCCCGCTTGTGCTCTATCTTTCTCAAAAATAAATAAAAACAAAATATTTAGAACAGTCTCATTTTCCACTATGAACAGATTTAACCATACACTTGATAACTTTTTTCTTTCATTCTATTTGGTGAGCCAATTCTTCAAAAGTCTAAACTGACTAGTAAAATTTGCAAGTAGATCTGTTTTATTTTCCAAAAGCTCTTATCTGAATCTTTGAAAGGGTAAAAGCTGTCTTCAATTTTAAGAGTACCCTTCCTTCTAGCCTCCCTCTTAAGTGAGCACCTGTTAGATGCCATACACTGTTGTTAATAATCAAAATTCAACCAAGCAAATTGAAGATCTAAATTGGCTTTATTAAGCAATTCATGATTCAGTGAGCATCCCACCTAAGCAAGCAGAGAGATGCTCTGAGGAGTTGTATAAAATGGAGGATTTTTGTAAGAAGGGGCATAGAGTGAGGGGGAGTTGTTATTAGCAAAAGAAAAGAAAGGATTGTTTCAGGCCAGGGCATCATCTTTTCCAGGGGGATGGGGGTGGTGAGGTAGGGTGGGTGAGCAGAAAACAGCAGGGTTTTTATCATGCAGATTACTTCCCTAGTGCTGATGGGGAAATTTCAGTTTGACTTTATAAGGTCACATTTCTAGCTAAAACTGTAATTCAGTCTTCCATTGCTGCCATGGGGGGGGGGGGGGCGGGGGCAAATGTCTTCATTTTGAGCTTGTTTTTCCTTCCTTCCTTCCTCCCTCCTTCCCTCCCTCCCTCCCTTCCTTCCTTCCGCCTGCCTTCCTTCCTCCTTTTTTCTTCTTTTCCAATACTGTATTTGGGCAGATGCAAAGGATAAGAAGACTGTAAGTGATGGGAAAATTTTTCTTTCTTCTAACTTCTTTGTCTGGTCTAATAATTAAATTAACACGAAACCGATTAACAGGAGAAAAGAATTTAATTCACATGTACAGGAGGGTGTAGAAATTGGAGACCAGACTAGTAAATAAGTGACCAAAGCAGGCAGCTTTTATATCTTTTAGGTAAAAAAAAAAGACACATTAGTGAGGAATTTACAAGCCAAAGAGTTGGCCTTGGGATAGTAAATCAGTAAAGTTACAAGGTTTGTTTTTCCAACCTTCATAGCTCTAAATTCTCTGTCTCTGGTGATAAGGATAGCTCTCTTCCTCCTGGTCTGAGGAGGGTTCCTTTCTGCAAGATTTATCTTCTACATTTAGAGAGACAAAGGATGAGCAGAGTGTCCTTTCTGCATCGGTTGTGTCTTACATAACTTTAATTCAAAATAATCAATGTGCCAAAAGTGGCATGTTTGGCTGGCCTTGTCCTCACAAGACTAATTTTCTAATTTAGCAGAGGAGCACAGCTACAAATAATCACAAAACACAAAGGCACAGGAAAGTCAAATGCAAATTGGGGTGGGGCAACAAAAAAATACATGACAATACCAGGTGGAAGTAAACCTAAAGGTTCCAAGTTTAATCCCTTTATTTTAAAGCTTATTTTGAGAAAGAGAAAGCAAGCAGGGGAGGGGCAGAGAGAGAGAAAGGGGGTAAGAATCCCAACTAGGCTCCAGGCTGTCAGCACAGGGTCCAATGCAGGGCTTGACCTCACCAACCTTGAGATCATGACCTGAGCTGAAATCAAGAGTCTTACACTTAACTGACTGAGCCACCCAAGAGCCCCTAACCCCTTTATTATACAGATAATGAAACTGACCTCAGGGAGATAAAGTAATTTCAGTAACTGTTGCAGTGTGAAATGAACCTGTGGACAGGGTCTTGGTTTTCTGGAACTTTCCAGAACGCTCTGTACAGTATCTCTCATACCTTCCACTGCAGTGCCTCCCTATAGGGCTCTACCTGCCAAATATGAAGTTGTTGTTGGTTGTCTGATGCACACACGCATTTCTTGAGGTTATAAGGAATCACAATGCATGGACAGGAAGAGTAGTTGGTTTGGGGAAAAGGGGCAGGAGATTTCAGATGAATTTGCGTTCTGGCAGGAGAGGAGTCACATCCTGAGAACTTGGCAGAAAGTGCCTCCAACCCTAGAACCTCCTGGGAATAGTTCTCCAACAGCTGCAGGCAGGCCCGCCTTAGCCAAGCTTGTCCAGCTTATCCTGCTGACTTTGTGGGTGATGGGGTTCTGGAGGCCAGATTTCTTCAAATCTACATCTTCGGGTCTTGCTGTAAGAGATCAAACAAGATGTGATTGGGTTGAGTTTCCCAGGAAATACAATTGAACAAGCAAATAGCTTTGGATGAGCATTTTTTTACTTAAAGCATAAACATTTCTTCCAAGGTATGTATTAGGCCTCTATTAGGAAAGGAATAGAGGACCCTAGGGTTCTTGTGAGGAAGGCACTGGGCCCAAGAAGGTTATGGAAGGTAAGACATGAAGCCCTGGGAAGAATAAATATTTTAATGACCACATAGTTTTATCAATGTTTATATTCAATTGTGTGTGTTTGCACAAAACTATTTCAGAGGAAATACACTGGAGGAGGAAAAGAATTGGGGGAGGAGTGAAATAGAGGGAAAGGGCCTCAATGACAGGGTGCCATCAAATATGTTAATTGAGTTTTAGGTAACAATTACCTCAAACTCCGCTATGGTCTACATCCCCCCGCCAAAAACATTTTATTATTCTGAATTAGACAAATCTCACATTAATTTTTATAATCACAATGTGAGTCATGCAAATGATTTAATGGCCAAAAATTTAAGAAAAAGGAAGAACTGGGAAAGAGAGGCAGGGTCTCATTTCTTCGATTCACTTCTGTATGCCTTTTCATTGTTTGCAGAATAAGTGAAGTTCTCCGGGAAAATATCTTCCATCCCTCAGATCTTACGGCACAAAAGTGTCATATTGGGCAATGCAGTTATTTAAACAAAATTTAATGACCCAAAATTGTTTGGCATATTTATAATGAATATCCATCGATACTGGAATTTGAACAGAACTGGGATGATTCTTACACGTTTCCTTGGTATTATGCTAGAGGGTACTGAAGTCCTGTCCTTTTTTTCTTTACAAAAGTCAATTTCATTAAATAGAAAAATTTTTACTGATCTGTTTCTGTGGTCACCGATCCCTTATTTTGCCATTTCGTTCTGCCATTGAACCCTACCAATGGCTTTTTCATTCCAGACAATTTGCTTTTCAGTTCTTGAGTTTCAATTTTTTTCTTTATATTTTCATTCCTGTGCAGAGACTTCCCCATTTGTTCATTAATTATGATCATGTTCATCTTTTCTTTTTTTTAAGCTTCTTTATTGATTTTGAGAGAAAGATAGCAGAGTGGAGGGACATAGAGAGAGGGGGAGAGAGGGTATTCCAAGCAGGCTCTACACGATCAGCACGGAGCCTGACGTAGGGCTTGAACTCACAAACCAAGAATCATGACCTGAACTGAAATCAAGAGTCTGATGCTTAATCAACTGAGCCACCCCAGGTGTCCCTTATAACCATATTCTTCTTTAAGTTAAAATATATTTGTGTCACCTGGGTGGCTCAGTCGTTAATTATCTGACTTCGGCTCAGGTCATGATCTCACAGTTCGAGGATTTGTGCCCCGCATTTGTCTCTGTGCTGACAGCTAGCTCTGAGCCTGGAGCCTGTTTCAGTCTGTGACTCCCTCTCTTTCTGACCCTCCCCTGCTCACGCTGTCTCTCTCTCTCCTAGAAATGGATAAAACATTTAAATATATATATATATATATTTATAGTATCTGTTTTAAAGCTGTTGCTGACTTCAGTGTTCAAGTCATCCATGAGTCCGTTTCTATGGACTACTTTTTCTTTTGCTTATGGGTCACATGTTTCACAGATATGGAGAGTTTTACTTGTATTGTTGCCATACATACTGTGTACTGGATAATGATAATTTGTATAGACTCTGGGTTCTTTAAGGTTTCTCTGAAGAGCATTTATATTCAGGAAGACAAATTATTGATCAATCACTTTGAACCCATAAAGATTTGTTTTTATACCTTTCTTTTTAGCATTTAAAAAATATTTATTTTGACAGAGAGAGTGGAGGAGGGGCAGAGAGAGGGGGATACAGAGACTCTCAAGCAGGCTCCGTGTTGTCAGTGCAGAGCCTGATGTGGGGCTCAAACTCATGTACTGTGAGATGATGACCTGAGCCAATGTTGGATTCTTAACCTACTGAGCCACACAGGTGCCCCTCTTTTTATACCTTTTAAAGACTGGTCTGTTTTGGTTTTGCCTTTATTCTTAGAACAACTCTTTAGTCTTGAAGCACAGCTTTTAGTTCTCAGCAATTTCAGCGGAAACTCCAAGTTGTTTATCCATTCTTCTAAATCGATGGAATTCAAGCTTCAAACTTTCTTTCCTTCATCCTGAGCAGGAACTGAAATTTCACTTTCTCAGCCTTCCAGATGTTGCTTTTCTCTGGATATCTTGAACATTTTAGGAGTCAGACAATGATCTGAGGGAACTTTACATGCA
>NW_024082622.1:35179-137458 GCF_003009895.1 Hyaena hyaena | reverse complement strand
GGGGGGGATGGGCATAGAGGAGGACACTTATGGGGATGAGAACTGAGTGTTATGTGGAAACTAATTTGACAATAAACTATTTAAAAAAAAAAAAAGAAGATGTGGTATATATATATACAGTGGAACACTACTCAATGATAAAAAAGAATGAAATCTTGCCAGTTGCAACAATGTGGATGAAACTGGAGTGTCTTATACTAAGCAAAATAAGTCAGAGAAAGATGGATATATGATTTCACTGGTATGTGGAATTTAAGTTGAACAAAGGGGAAGGAAGGGAAAATAATGTAAAAATAGGGAGGGGGACAAACCATAAGAGACTCTTAATATAGAAAACAAACCGAGGGTTGCTGGAGGGGTCGTCAGTGAGAGGATGGGCTAAATGGATGATGGGCAGTAAGGAGGGCACTGGGTGTCATATGTAAGCAATGAATCACTAAATTCTACTCCTGAAACCATTATTACACCATATGTTAACTGACTTGGATTCAAAGTAAAAACTATTGTTAAAAAATAAAAATCCTATTTTCAATTCTTTTGGATACACAGAAGTGGGACTGCTAGATCACATAGTATGTCTATTCTCAATTTGCTGAAGAAACCTACTAGGTGATCATTTCAGAGTCCCAGGAACAATGCACAAGGTTCCAACTTTTGCACATCCTGAACAGTGTGTGTAGTTTTCTGTGTGTGTGTGTGCACGTGTGTGTGCGTTTTATAATGTCCTTTCTCTTCTAACAGATGTGAAGGGATATCTCATTGTGGTTTTGATTTGTGGTTCCCCATAATTTGTGATGCTGAGCAGCTTCTCATATAGCTGTCGGGCCTATGTAGGTTTTCTTTAGTGAAATATCTATCCAAGTTCTTTGCTCATTTTTTAATTGAATTATTTTTTGTTACTATTGGGATGTAGGAGTTACTTATATATTTTGGGTATTAAGCTCTTATCAGGTATGCGGTCTGAAAAGATTTTCTCTTATTCTGTAGGTTCCTTTTATAATTTGTTGGTTATTTTTACTTCCTAGAAACCTTTGACAGTCTTATATGCATATTTTTGTTGTTACTCATGCTTTTGTTGTCAAATTCCAGAAGTCATTGCCAAGTATAAGGTCAGAAAGCTTTACTCCTATATTTTCTTCTATAAGCTTTATAGTTCAAGGTCTTACGTTTAAATATTACCCAATTTTGATATTTGTGTATAGTTAAAGATAAGAGGAAAATTTCATTATTTTGCATGTGCCCAACCAGTTTTCCCAATATCATTTGTTGAAGACTACCTTTTCCCCAGCCTTAGGAACCTTGTTGAAGATCAATTGACTAAGTATGTGTGGGTTTATTTCTAAGCTCTCTACTCTGTTCCATTGGTATATATATATCTGTCTCCTTGTCAGGACTATACTATTTTGATTACTGTAGCTTCATAATATGTTTGAAGCCAAAACAAATGAGGCCTCTAGCTTTGTACATTTCACTCACGATTATTTTCGCTATTGGGGGTCTTTTGTAGTTCCACATGAAATTTAAGATCCTTTGCTCTATTTCTGTGGAAAAAAATGCCATTGGAATTTTTATAGGGATTCCAGTGAATCTATACATCAGTCAGGGTAGTATGAACAATTTAACAATATTAATTCTTCCAATCAAGATAACACTGGATATCATTCTTTTTTTATTTTTGTTGCCTTTATTTTGGCAATGTTTATAGTTTTCAATGTGCAAGGGTTTCTCCTCCTTGGTTAAGTTTATTGTTAAGTATCTTATATTATCCAATGCTACAGGAAATGGGATTGTTTCCTCAGTTTTTTTGTGTAGCTTATAGTTAGAATACAGAAACACAACAAATTTTTGAATGTTGATTTTGTATCCTGCAAGTTTGCTGAATTAATTATCTGTAACTGTTTTGGTGGAATCATTAGGGATTTTACATATAAGATCATATATTCTGTAAATGAATTAACTGTACTTCTTTTGTAAATAGAGTATTTGTTTCTTTTCATGCTTATGCTTGACTTCTGGCACTAAGTTGAAGAGAAGTGGCTACAGTGGGACTCCTAGAGTCTTGTTTCTAGTTTAAGAGGAAAAACTTCTGCTCTTTACCCTTAAGTATGATGTTACCTGTGGGCTTTTCAGATATGGTCTTTATTTTGTTGAGACACTTTCTTGCTTTTCCTAGTCAATGTAAATATCATTGATATAATATATAGTAACAATTTTGGACCCGAAGAGGAATGCTGAAATCTCCTTTCCTTTCTCAGCTATTATTAATTTTCACAAATAAATTACAATATCACATGTTTAGCTTGAGGCTGCTGGTGTCTGTGGGAAAGTGCAAAATACACATTTCAAATTTTATGATTTCCTAAGAGGATGTAAGCTCAAAGTAATCTCCAAGTGGATCTACATAAATATACTTATCTATAAAATTCAAATAGATTGCTTAGACCCATAATCAAGAATGGACTAAGGTAAACTATAAATATAGATGCCCTCAAGTGATTGATATCAATTCACACAATGTTTGTCTTTACTTATGTTCTATCTACAATATTTATCTGACACCCCAGCATCACCAGATATCCTATTCTAACCAGGCCATGGAGATTTAATTCATATATCCAACTTGTTTAGAGTACCCATCGCCTCAGGTCTAAACTATGAGCTATTACATCATTTCACCTGCCTGTTAATTCCATCAGTAAGGTATTGACTGAGTATATTTAAGTACACTTATCAAAATCTTAGTATGATATTGGCATATGAATAGTTATATAGGCTAATGAAACAGAATAGAGTACAGTACACATATATGATCAATTTTAAACAAAGGAGTAACATAATTTAATTTGGAAATGATGGGCTTTTAAACAAAGAGTCCTGAAGTAAATGACTATCCATATGTCATAAAAAGTGAAGATGAATGAAAGAAAAAAAAATCTAAGGACTCAAAAATCCATTTCTTTTTTTAAATTTGTTATTTTGAGAGAGGTAGAGAGAGTGAAAGAAGAGAAAGGGAGAGAGAGAGAGAGAGAGAGAAATTCCAAGCAGGCTCCACCCCATCAGCATGGAGCCTGATGTGGGGCTCCAACTCACAAACCATGAGATCATGACCTGAGCCGAAACCAAGAGTTGGGTGCTCAACCAACCCACCCAGGTGCTCCTCAGAACTTCCATTTCTGGTTATGATGAAATGGCAGGCATGGAATTTATGTTCCTACCATAAACACACTGTAAGTTCACACAAAACATATAAAACACTTTTCTGCTCTAGACAGGGACACCTAAGAGAAGGGAAACACGTGGCATGGATGATTGTCCCACTTCTAGGATGCAATGGAGGAAGAAGAACCCCAACAGAAATCAGTAGTCCTGCTGAGGTGTGGAGATAGAGTTCAAAGTTCTAAAAGGATAGTGGTTAGATTTGGAGGGACAAAACAGACTGCATAAAGAGGAAGCTCTGGAGATCTGTATGAGCATTTTTCGGGTCTTTGGTTTAGAATTTATCAGTTTGTGTTACATGGAAAACACTTGAGGGCAGAGAAAGAACCACCGGAAAGAAAGAGATGGAACTTTTTAAGGACAAAAAAATATTGCACATTCCTACCATCCAGGAGAGAAAGACTTCCTAATTCACAGGGAATTAGAGTCTTTGGAAGGGTATTGTTTACTAATGAGGCTAGTAGCCCCACTCTTAGGGTGGATCAAAGCTTAAAAAGCAAGCCTCTAAAGAACCAACTAATTCTGAGAACATAAAACTATGTCCCATAATAAAGCCTAAAAATATTTAAAGAAAATCCACTATCTCTCAATGTAAAATTTGTGATATACTGTGTCTAATTAAAATTACTAACATGTAAAGAGGCAAGAAAATATGACACATAGCCAGGGAATATTCACGTTTAAGTGTTCAAAAAATGTGCATAAGGAAAAATAAGGGCATGAGAAGAAATGAAGACAGAAAATAAAAGATTCAAATCAAACTTCTAGGAATGAAGAATATATGATCTGAAATGAAAAATACTTTATATAGGATTAATAGCAGGTTATTCTTTGGGGGAATAAAGATCACTGAACTGGAGTACATAGTAATAGAAACTATTAGATAGAAACTATCTAATATGAAGCACAAAGAAGATAGAAAAACAATTTTCAAGGCCATCGACGATTTGTAGAAAATATTAGCACTCTAACATACGAGAAAATTTTATCATTTACAGCCATATTCCTCAACACATAAGGATGTACTGTTCTTTCCTTCTAGACTAGTCAATACTGTTATAACAGGACACACATTCCCATTACTGAGAATTTACATGCTCATATTTTATGATGAGCAACTCTATTAGAATGACTGGCATGCCATTCAGAATATGTAAAAGAATAGCAAGAATATTGATGTCTACTTAACTCTACTTCAAAAATTTTAGTGATTTTGCAATGGCAGAATAAGTAATCTTTTTTATTTCACTTCCATAAGAAATCCCAATTGCTTCAAAATTAAGCAATATGCTTTTAAACCATTACTTTTTCAACTGTGAAGTGCATTGAATATTGGCAGTTTTAATTTTACTTCTTTGTGCCATGTTATTATTGAATTTTTTTTCAGTGAATTTCAGTGTCATTCTCAAAATCATTTTCATTTTCAAAAATCTTGAGGCATTCTAAGCAGTCTCTAACACAAAATCTGTGCATCCCTGATACAGAATAACTCTTTGTACCCTTATCTAGCTGAAATTCTGACTGAGCCTCTAATATTCCCTGTAAGAAGTACCTTTCTTTTTTCAAAAAATTTTTTAATGTTTTATTCATTTCTGAGAGAGAGAGAGAGACAGTATGAGCAGGGGAGGGTCAGAGAGAAAGGGAGATACAGAATCTGAAGCAGGCTCCAGGCTCTCAGCTGGCTGTCAGCACAGAGTCTGACATGGGGCTCAAACCCAAGAACCACAAGATCATGACCTGAGCTGAAGTCGGACGCTTAACCGACTGAGCCACCCAGGCTCCCCGTGAAGTACCTTTATGTACATACTATATAAGATCTAGGACCTCTTACTTATTATGAAAATTAAATATTAATTCTTCTGAATTCACCTTGAATTTTCCCTGTGTCAAACATCTGTTACACATCTTCATGATCTAATATATCAGGTTTTCATTAACAATAAAAATACTTTATTAGTTACATAAAGAACAAACTGGTGGTTGCCAGAAGGAATGAGAAGGGGGTTTGGAGGTTGGGCAAAATAGGTGAAAAGGCATGGAATTACAGGCCTTCAGTTATAGAATGAATAAGGCACAGGAATAAAAGACACAACATAGGGAATATAGCCAATGATGCTGTGATAGTGTTGTATCACGGTGACAGATGGCAGCTACACTTGTGGTGAGCACAGCATAGCATATAGAGAAGTTGAATCACTATGTCATACACTTGAAGCTAATATAACATTGTGTATCAACTCTACTCAAATGAAAAAATTTAAATAAAAATATTTCATATAAAACTATCCCTTCTCTATTACTTAGTCCCTTGAATTTTATTGTTCAATCCTTTATTTCTAGATAAATGCCTATTTTTGCCAATATACAAAAGCTTTACCAGGCACAGATGTTACATTGATGTCCAAGTCATACCCGTTACAACTTCTGGTCTCACCACAAAACATAAAAATAATTCTGTCAACTTTGCGTGCTATAGCTCACCTTTTTAAACTGCACTGCTAATCAGTTTTATAACTAATTTGAATTTATATTCTTTCCCTCAGTTATAGAGAAATGCCTAATATTCATTCTCAGAATATAAGTTGCAGTATAATAACAATAAGAGCTCTTAAGGAGGAATAAATAAGTAAAGCATGCAGGAAACTTTTTAACCTAGCAGTCTCTCTCATTCTCTTCCACAACTCACAACATATCAGGATTCAATTGCTACATCACTGCATTATCACCCTCACTGGTTGGTTTCTGGGCTCTAACTTTTCCTTTAGAAAAGCTCAATTCCCCTCATCTTTTGAGATCACTTTAAAATATAAAACTCAGTTACTTGGTTTTCCAAAGAAAGATGCAGAAC
The DNA here is from genome assembly GCF_003009895.1 of Hyaena hyaena. Taxonomy (NCBI): domain Eukaryota; kingdom Metazoa; phylum Chordata; class Mammalia; order Carnivora; family Hyaenidae; genus Hyaena; species Hyaena hyaena. The sequence goes on along the minus strand of NW_024082622.1, from coordinate 131,394 downwards.
GTGTTGGTGCTATACTAAAGGACAAGAGAGTACTTGTATTAGTTTAGGTTCCTTAGACAAAGAAACCAATAGGAAATATATCTGTATCTACGCTCATGTCTATATCTTGATACACACACACACACACACACACACACACACACATCCCTGTCTTTATTTTATATAAATATTTTATACATGCACATACACACATATACAGAGATTTATTGTTAGAAACAGACGTGTGTGTTTATGGAGGCTGTGAAGTCCCACAATCTCCTGTCTGCAAGCTGGAGAGCCAGGAGAGACGGTGGCATAATTCCAGTCTGAGTTCTACGGGCTGAGACCCAGGAGACCTGAGAGTGGACATTTCAGTCTGAGTTCAGGAGAGGACTAAAGCCCCAACTTGGAAATAGCGAGGCAGAGAGCAAAGTCTTCCTTATCCCTCTTTTTGTTCCCTTCAGGTCTCCAACTGATTGGAGGAGACTGGTCCACATGTGAGGAGGCTGATCTGCTTTCCCAGTCTACCAGTTCAAATAGTAATCTCCTCCAAAATTATCCTCACAGATGCACACAGAATAATGTCTAACCAAATATTTGGCACTCCCTGGCAAGTTAACACATAAAATTAATCCTCGCAGAGCCCATAAGGGTAACATTAATAGCCCCTACTTGTTGTGTGGTAATGGCACAGGGATGAGCCTAGAAGACTGAAAACATTATTACAATATATTACCTCCTAAATGTTTTTTAGGGTATTCATATAGATTCTAGTTTTAATTCTCTTTTTTGTAGTCATGTGCTAATGAGCAAAATAAAACCGAACAGATTTCAGGCAAATGACCAAAAAGATATAACTACTTGCTTCACAGAACTCTCATAAATAATAAATTAGGTAAGGTTTTGCTTCATGAACTTGCTAAACTGTATTTTATTATTTTGTTTTTCAGAGTCAAATATTTGTATGTTGATTAAAATGGGGGCCTGACCATGATTGTCCATTGCCCCATAAGTCAACACAGTGCATTAAATTGTAGTCCTTCAAACTTATTCAGTTTATCCTAACTTTTGATAAATTATATACTCTATTAGTGTTACCTATGCCATCATATAACCATATTAAAATACTACATATAATACTCTCCAAAGTGACTCCCAAGAACAACAAAAGGAGTAGCGTGAACTTACCATAATTAAAGAGGATATAATTAGACAATGGGTAAGCTATAAGCAGAGGAATCTTCAAGCTTAGGCTGGCTTCTGATTAATTATACAAGTAATTTTCCAACATACCCCCTACTAGAACTGTCTATGTCTACTAGTAAAGGAGATTATCAAAACACTTAACATATCCATATTAGATTTTAAGTCATGATGCATTTTTAGCACAGTTCAGACTACCCAGTCATTGTCACAGTATAAAGAATAGTTCTACAATGGCTTCAAGTTTGGTGCTCTTGCAAAATATTGTAGCATACAGTAGTCTCAGTAAATTTGAAAAGTTAAAAACTCTTAGTCTGTAATCCAGTTTTTTTAATGTTTTATTTATTTCTGAGAGAGACAGTGTGAGCAGGGGAGGCAGAGAGATAGGGAGATACAGAATCTGAAACAGGCTCCAGGCGCTGAGCTGGCTGTCAGTACAGAGCCTGATATGGGGCTCGAACCCACGAACCATGAGATCATGACCTGAGCTGAAGTCAGACACCTAACTGACTGAGCCACCCAGGCACCCCTCAAGTTTTAAGTATTTTTAAAAAATGTGGCCGGTGACCATTTAGTTATGTACAAAAATGAACTTTTCAATTTATATTTAGCTTTGAAGTTATGTAGAACTATTCTGACACTTTAGAAAAAAAATTATAAAGGATGTTTCAAAATAATTTCTTCCTGTTATTAGAATAGGATCTTTTTCCATCTCTTTTTTACTTAGTGTAGTTCATTAAAATGTGTTCTCTCTGGAAGACTTGTTATTACTATTTTTTGTATTCTTTGTTCTATCAGTCTAAAAGTTCATGGCCTGTGGAAACAACACCATTCAATATTCCTGGTCCATCAGTTAACTAGGTGATTCTAATAGAATGAATTATCAGGACAAGATATTTAAATGGGCAGAAAAAATAATTTAGCAAATAGTAAACAAGGTTAAGGAAATCAGAGAACCAGAATAGGATATTTTGCTATTTGAAACATCATTCTTCAAAAGGTATGAAGAATAAAGTTCTTCAAAAAGAACTGAAGTTAATTAAGGCTGCTTAACTTAGTCAGTTAAGCGTCCAACTTCAGCTCAGATCATGACCTCACGGTTCATGGGTTCAAGCCCTACGTCGGGCTCTGTGCTGACAGCTAGATCAGAGCCTGGAGCCTGCTTCAGATTCTGTGTCTCCCTCTCTCTCTCTGACCCTCCACTGCTCATGCAGTCTCTCTCTCTCTCTCTCTAATAAATAAATAAATAATAAATAAAATCTGTATGACACAAGGAACAGTGGACAAAATGGATAGGGTTTTTTTTTTTCCTTTTAGGATAGAAACAGGATATGAAGGAAATGACATTTGCCATAAGAGATAGTGTTGGCATAGTTATGTGATGTAAAGTATTTAAATTCTTGAGCTTCAGTTATGTGTTTCGTTATTTATATATGTTCTGATATTTATAAGGAGAGAATGTCAGATGAATTATGAACTTGAAAAAGATTTAGAAATTTTATCATTTTTGGTCTAATGCTTTGCTTCCCACTCCATTCCTACCCTAGCCCCATATAAAAACACTATTCCTGCCATTTTGAACAATATGGATGGAATTGGAAGGTATTATGCTAAAGTGAAATAAGTCAGTCAGAGAAAGATATCATGGGTTTTCACTCTTATGTGGAACTTAATAAACTTAACAGAAGACCATGGGGGAAGGTAATGGGAAAAAATAGTTTCAAACAGAGAGGGAGGCAAACCATAAGAGACCCTTAAATATAGAGAACAAACTGAGGGTTGATGGAGGGGGTTAGGGGAAAGGGGAAAATGGGTTATGGGCATTGAGAAGGCCACTTGTTGGGATGAGTATTGGGTATTGTATATAAGCAATTAACCATGGCAATCTACCCCCAAAACCAAGAGTACACTGTATACACTGTCTATTAGCTAACTAAATAATAAATTATATTTTAAAATAGAAAAAAAGTAAAAACAAAAAACAAAAAAACCCACAAAAAAAAAAAAACAAAACCAACTCATGATTCCTGCCAAACATCCAAATTAAACTATGAGAGATGGAAAATGCTAGACCCAGAGGAGCTCAAAACTTCAATGCCTACATTATCCTGAAATCCACTTTCACCTTGAAGATTCCATAATTTCTTAATTTGTGTGGCTAGGTTATTAAACTCTGAGAAGTGAGAAAATTAGAACAAATATCAAATTCCATTAAAGAAGATAAATCTCTGACCTAAAAATGAAAGCTGAAACTAAGAAAGTATTATAAAAATGCATATGTATGAATCTTATCTGGTCAGCAAGTGCTTACCACAAAAATGCTTTAAATACCAATATTACTGCATATTTTGTTAGATTTTTTTGAACAGTAAGACACCAAGGGGAAACAAAATGTAGAGCTTATTTTTTTTAAAAAAATTAATGTTTGTTTATTTTTGAGAGACACAGAGAGACAGAGCATGAGTGGTGGAGGGTCAGAGAGGGAGACTCAGAATTGGAAGCAGGCTCCAGGCTCTGAGCTGTCAGTACAAAGCCAAACGTGGGACTTAAACTCACGAACTGTGAGATTATGACCTGAGCTGAAGACGGAGGCTTATCTGACTGAGCCACCCAGGCACCCCAAGAGCTTACTCTTGATACAACAATCTGGAGGGAGAGGTTTCAATTAATTCTTCTCCACACCCAACTTTTTATAACAAAAGCAGAGGAGCAATAAAGAAGACTAAACTCTATACAGGATTGGAGTATTGATTAAGCATCTTGTTTATTCCAATGTTCTCTTATCGTGGTTTACCTGGATACTACCCATTGGGCTGGATTTGAAGAATATTTTTTTAAATACACTGTATCTAAGTCTTAGATGATGCACCCACATAAACAAGCATTTGAAAAATGTGAGAGAAAGAGACTAGGGAAATTGACAGTAGATTATGAGAGGCAGGTCAAATGTTTAACACTCTTTGAAACTTGATAGCCCAATGCAGATAAAGGTTTAAACCAGAGTGGTAATGAAGTCCTTCCACTTAACCTTTGCAACATTCACACTCTAGTCTGCCATCTCTCTCTTTGAAGTAACTATCTATGTGTGCTCACTGTTCCTAGAAGCTGAGTGGTTTAGGCTGCATATGGCAAATTAGGTTCCACAACCATTTACCTCAGTATATTTAATCTGGAATTTTAAATTCTCATTATCACACAAGCCCAGCCCCTGCACCATGGATGTTTTAATACGGTCATGGCAGAAAGCCACAATTTTAAAGGTTAAGGCTCTGCCTACATTACCCCCACTGGAGTTGGGCTGCTAAGAGGCAATAGAAATCTGCTTAACTCGCAATTGCTTATGTTTAATTGTATGAGCAAATCCATTTCTTGAAGTAGGAGTCTTGAGTGCCAGCAAGATTCACATACACTTGATGGAAACATTTAGTCTCAGAATATCCCATGTTAATACTTTAAAAGTTAAGACTCTTTTTATGTAGCATAATTCGGTGTGGTGAAGAATATCAAATGAGGAGAATAATTTAACAGGATAACATTGGGAATGTAATGGACCCACATTCTTTCAGTAGATGAGTAGAGGCTTATAAAATTATATTTCTAACAAAACAGATACAACGTTTTTTATTCCTTCTGTTATCAGCCTCCCTTTAGCTTATTTTATTTCTCTTCCTTCCCTGGGCCCAGAGCAATTGGGGAGATTTCAAAACAAAAAGAAACCAGGCTTAAAACAGGCAGTTCTGAGGTCCACTCAAAAAGGAGATTAAGTAAAATGAGAGAGCCATAGCTAAGGCTTAAGTGACACGGCTGACAGTATATGGGGAAACGAGTACGTTAATAATGATTTGGGACGCTGGTTTTTAAGATCTCGTAACACCTATTGAGACAGGGAAACTAATGGGACTCCATGTAAAACTTTATTTGCTCCTTTTCCTGCTTCCATTCTTCCTAGGACCTACATACATACACCTCACAGAACAGATAGTGTAAAGGTCAAGGACTTAATGACTTCTTTGAAGTCTTCCAGCACAATGGAGAACATCTAAGGAATGACCAGGTGGGCTCATCATGAATGTTTTCCAAGACCACTAACTCATCAAGATCACTTGTCACAGGGCAAAAGTGACTTATGGAGAACACCTAGACACCTGTTTACTGAGAAAACACATACACCAGACTGCCATCCTCAGTAAAAACCCCAGACTTCCTTTCCTTTCCTTTCTTGGGCTCCCAGGTACTCTCTGTTATCTGTAGTAGGTCTTCAATAAACTCTGCTCTCACTTCGTCTTGGCTTGTATTTCATTTTCATCCTGTGCAAAAGCCAAAGACCCTCCTGGCCAGTCCTGTGGGGTCTTTGGACCCAGGCAGCCTGCTTCACTAGCACTTCGTTTTCCATACCACAGAGGTTTATTTTCAGTGAAAAAACTAGAATTCAGATTCTGGTGAGTCCTACCTTCAGTGTGATTGACCTTTGGAAGTTCTGTTACCAAAGAATCAGGCTAGACCTAGTCAGTTGACTATAAGAATTTAGATGTTTAAGTAACTGGACTAGATTATCTTAACAAGTTAGATAGCCCTGTTTATCGAATTACCCCGACTCTAAAGAAATAAAACATTATTTTAGCAGTGAGCTAAATTGTACACTGGGGTAAAATGTGGAGCTTTTTAGCCTATTTGTGGCACTTTAGAATATAATGCTTTACATTCTTTTCAGGGGTCATGTAGAGAAAAAGTATCCTTAAGTTTTTTCTGATAACCCATTTATTCTAGTTTATTTATCCTGTAATAAATAACCTGTAAATGTTAAACTACATATATAATCCAAAAGAACAGTGGATGGATGAGAAATAAACACTATCTTCAGCATGATAGAGTTTTATATCTTTTTGTTCTTATAATCAAAATACTTGCAAAATCAATGATTTCAGATATAGTTTGAGAATACCTGGGTTCTCATGAACTGTGCCAGTTTGTCACCTAGAATTTGTTGAGGGTTGAGTTTCCAATAATCTGACTTCTGTGATATGGCCAATAGTATGAATATTTATTGTATAAAGAATTTGCCTGGTCTTGATCCCCGGTTCCACGGACAGTTTCTAAACCCTTGGAATTTCCCAAGTGACTGAATTATCTTTGTTATTCATGGCTGACATCTGGGACCATTCTTGAGTTTATGCTAATGAAGTGACTCAGGGTAGGTCTCTAGATACTTAAACAATAGGGGCTGGCCACACTGGGAAGACTAACCACATGTTTAGAATGGGTTGGGGGCTTTGATCTGCTTATTATCAGTCTGACCTCCAGGGACCAGAGGGAGATTGAGGGTGAATCATTGGACACCTGAATCAAATCCATCGATCATATAATATGTAATATAATATGCCATAAAAGTCTGCTGCAAATTCTAGACATCTAAATTTGGTTGAGCTTCCCAGTTGGTGATCCACACTGATGTGCCAGGACGACGATATGTCCTGAAGTTGTGGATGCTCTGCATTTGGGACGCAGGCAGACCTTATCCTATAAATCTCTTTTTTTGATTGCTCCTGATCTGTATCTTTCACAAAACTGTATAAGTATAATGCTTTCCTTATTACTGTGAACCATTCTAGTGAACTACTTACTCTGAGAGGGTACTGGGAACCCCCAAATTATAATCATTTGGTCAGAAGCATGACCCTTAGAACCTGTGGCTCATGTCCAAAGTGAGAAGAGCTTTGTGGAGGATTTTACCCTGAACCTGTGAAGTCTGTGCCAACTCTGGGTAGTTAACATCAGGATTGCATTCTAATGTCCTGCCACCGCCAAGGAGTAAACCATCTGAAATGAACTGAAAGTCCATGTCCATCTGGCATCAATATATAATGGGGCAGAAGAGGAAACAAAAACCCTCCAGTGCTAACCCAGATGACAGTGGGAAGCTCAGAACCCTAACACAACTAGGTAGCATAGGAGATGGCTTCCTGGACTGCTATACAAGCATGATATTTTGCATTCTTTAGCAAGCTAAAAACTTGAAAATATATTTAGCTTCACCAAGCTGCAATCCTGACCAGTTTGTCTCACTACGACAGTTTGTGACAGTTAGCTTAGGTATGTGGAGTCTGACAGGTTGCAGGTATTCTGGGCCAATATTCCATCCTAAATGAAAGAAATCAGGGCTAATCAGAAATATTTCATAGAAAAAAAAGGGTATATCTAGGAATTCTTAGATTATAAAAAGTATCCTCATATTTTTTTCCCTAGACCTGAACCTTGAGATTATGTCGGAGTAAAAGGCTTTATAACAATTCAGACATCTTGAACATACCTCACTCCTTTTGTTATCTACAGAGTCGATCTAATGCCCCATAATTCTTGATGATAAATCAGATGGTTTCAACTACAGTAAAATTACCAACAGGTAAGACACACATTGGCATCTCTGAGGAAGGGATTCTTGAAACTAAATATGAAAGAGTGAAGTACATTCTGATCAGAGGGGGCAGCATGTGCAAAGGTCCTATTACAGGTGGGAGCAGATTACAGAAAGGGTGCAGGCCTCTTCATTCTTTGAGCCATAGTAAACCGCCAAAATGTGTGAACATAAATAGATGAGCTGGTTGGATTTAGATTTTGAGATGATCACGGGATTCGGTATAGGAAGCGTCCATGGGAGAGAACTTAGGTGGGGTAAGATAAAGTTGCCATGTGTTCTGCTTTGTTCTGGGCTGCAGCAGAGCTCATACTGCAACATCTTCTGTGCCCTGTGACCACCAACTTCCAGATGTCAGTCTGGGCATCTCTATGCCTGAGAGTTGTTTTTTTTTGTTTTGTTTTGTTTGTCTAACAGTGAAGACCACTTGACCCCACAGACATGAGATGCTGCAAGCAGTAAGAGCACTGCTTGATAGTAGCTCTCAAACAATGATGGGTAGAAATTAATAAACTACTACACAATTATAGACTTCCCAAAGCCATATTATACACTGTTTCCTGTGGTGATTAAGCTCCAGTCACCAGAGGTAGCTAGCTTAGAGAAATCTCTTCTTTGTATCAAATTTCTATTCCCCTACTCATGCATCCTGCAGCTGTAAAATTAACTACTTAAATAACTGAATTGTTCTTTCAGGTTGTGCATCTCAAGGAACCCAAACTCGGTCAGAACCAAGAGTGGTTTTAGAAAGTGATTCTTAGGGGCGCCTGGGTGGCTCAGTTGGTTAAGCGGCTGACTGCAGCTCAGGTCAGGATCTCGCAGTTTGTGGGTTTGAGCCCTACATCGGGCTCTGTGCCAACATCTTAGAGCCTGGAGCCTGCTTCAAATTCTTTGTCTCCTTCTCTCTATTGCTCCCCCGCTCATGCTTTCATGCACACTCTCTCCCTCAAAAATAAACATTAAAAAAATTAGAAAGTGATTATTAACATATGCTTTGGGAGCTGTATTACTAAACAAGCGAATGGGAATAAGCCTTATAGTAACTAGAGTGGTATAATGGACTGTATATTTGTTTATGCATCAAATTCAAATTGTGACCATAATCTTAGTGGGGTGGCATTTGGAGGTAAAGCCATTGGTATGTAATTCAGGTCATGAAGGTGAAGCCTGGGATTAGTGATACTCTCTCTCAGCTGTGAGAGGATACAGAAAGAAGGTGGCTATCTTCAAGTCTGGAAGTGAGCTCTCAGCAAACACCAGATTAGCTGGCATCTTTGTCTTACATTTCTCTGCTTCTAGAACTATGAGAAACAAATATCTTATTTAAGCCACCCAGTCCATAGCATTTTGTTAGAGCAGCCTAAACTCATGAATACAAATGATAATTATTCTTGGCCTACAATAGCATTATAAATACTAAAAATTTCACTGAAATAAGAATTTCACCCATGAAATGAGACCCACAGGGTAAGAAAAGCCAAGGGGAAGTCCCTGAAACCATAACCCCACAGGCCTGGATATGATCATTTGGAAGCCATGATGGAGAAGTTAGTGCTACTTTTAAAAATTTAAAGGGTTCAGAGGTGGTGGTCATGTTTACATCCCTGTTTAATTCACCAATTGGGCCTTTTGAAAAACAAGCTGACCTTGGTCTTTCATGGGATACTACCAAAAAGTTAACTGGCAGCCTCAATTGTAGCCGCTATTTTGGGTGCCTTTAATGTACAATAACAGATCTATAAAATAGATAATAGACAATGCCAATTTATGGCAGAAATTGATGAGAACACACCCATCAGATCGATATCTTAATAGCAAGCACTAGAAGCTATTGATCTGGCAAATGTGGCCATTTCAATTTCTATTATGGAGACGAATCTGAAACAATTCACAGGGAAGAGACAGTGGAATACAGTTGTAGGACAAAGAGCTATTTTCAGGGTCTGGCCTCTGGGCTGTATAGTGCTTGTATTCTTAATCACAAAGAGTTTTGATTATTTGGACATTTTAAGAAATACTAAACTGTCTCACTATAGTGATACAGTCAAATGAACATGCGGACCTAGAAATAGATCATATGCCTGATGCCCTACTCAGGCACATATGCCACAAAGGCTGGAAGATAAAGTCTTAAAAGCATCAGATGCCTACTAATCCTGGAAATTTTAAAATGTTCATTAGAGTGGGATATTTGGAGTTACCTCTACAAAGGGCACATATTCTACCTCACACCTTACCATAAGGAAAGGCAAATGCTTTGTAGGCCCTTTCATGAAAAGGTAGCTGCACATCAATTAGGAACAGTGTTCCAGCTCATTTATCAGTTGACTAAAAAATTTCCAATTTTGATAGAGTGCCAAAATCAGAACGTCTGCCTCAGCAGAAATTAAGCAGCCTGGCTGTTTGTGTGATATGGCCCAAGTGATCCTATGTTGCTAGAGCATTTGTCGTAGATAAGATTATCATATGGCATACTTAAGAAGCTTCAATGAGAGCTGCCCTAAAGATTCTAGAGCAAAATCATGTGGTCTGCAGCAGGGAACTGTTTAGAATTTGAGAAGCTTGCTTTTAATATACTCCTGGGCCCTCTGATTGCTTAACTATGGGAATCAAAACTGTGTTCAGGACTACCCATAATGAGCTAAGTATTGTCTGACCCACTAGCAAATATCCATCATATGATGGTGAAAACACATTCAGGAGAATGTCTTAAGTAAGACTACAGGGCACATGTGGTTCATATAAATACATGGCCTGGATCATGACGGGTAGGTTTTGTGTATTAATAATAGCTAAAAATGTTACCTCATATAAAAATATGTGTGTTTTCTTGAGCAATGAGAAATGATTTGCTGGTTGATTGAGGTCCTGGAAGGAACAAAGTTGAATGACTGAGAATAGAGTTATCTGGGGATTTATCTCAGAAAATGTCTATGAAGCGTGAGGACATTTGTGTTTCATATTAGTGCCCAACAAAGAACACTGAACAAGGCAGGGAGGATAATTCTTCCTGCAAGATTATCCAGTCTTTACTCGTATGTATGTATGTATGTATGTATGTATGTATGTATATCTATCTATATGTGTGTGTGTGCGTATAAATACACACACACTTTATTTTTTAATGTTTATTGTTGAGAGACAGAGAACAAGAGAATGAGGGGCAGAAAGAAAGTGGAAGACACAGAATCTGAAGCAGGCTCCAGGCTCTGAATTGTCAGCACAGAGCTCAATGAAGGGCTCAGACTCATGAATTATGAGATCATGACCTGAGCCAAAATCAAACATTTAACTGACTGAGCTACCGAAGTGCCTCAGCCAGTCTTAACCACACCAGTGTTTACACATTGGGTGGCATAGCCATGGGTGCAGGGATGAAGACTATTCATAAACCTAACGTCATTGATTCATTCTCATCAAGGCTCATCTAGTTAGTGCTGCTGAATGCTTGACTTTTCAGTAACAAGATCAACACTATATTCTAGATATCATATCATCTCTGAAAAAAATAAGTCAACCACATGCAGCAGTTGATTTCATTGAATCCTTCTCTCCTGGAAAGGCTCAATGATTCATCTTTACAGTGTTCCAACCAGGCTCACTTTTATAGGAATGGAAGTGATTTATCATGATGGGATCCTATGTAACAATGGAAAATCATCCATTTTACAGTATAAGAGATGTGACTATGGGTTCATTATCACAGTATCCACTATCTTAACATATATCTATAACCTATAAGTGGCTGTCCTGATAGATTGTTAGAATTCTCTTTAAAATCATACATGAGATGCAGTCTTGGAAATGACACACTGCAGAATTGGAGTACTATGGGATAACATACTCTGAATCAATGGCCATTAAACTAGGGAAAAACTAAAAACAGTCTTTCCTCTCATGTGTTTCCTTCATTGCTCTTATACAGAACACTTTACTTCTGATACCACATATGGGGAAGGCTTTCCTTACCAAGCAATTCTTGATGACACCAGCTGGATGTCAAAAATTTAACTCAATTTTGACATTATCTACCTGGAGATATATGGAGATATACAGGTTAAAGCTTCAGTCCCATTTCAGATGTCATCGCAAGTAGCAGCTTCCCAAGTTACCCCCAACTTCTGTCTGAGTTGGCAATAAATCAGGTTCCTGTGAGGTCCTCTCCATTTGAATTCCACTAACTTGCTAGAGCAGCTCACAGAACTCAGGGAAAGATTTACTTATATTTAGCAGTTTATTATAGGACATGGTAAGTGATACAGATGAAGAGCTAGATGTACAGATACATAGGGCAAGGTCTGGGAAAGCCCCAAGCATAGGACTTCTACCCTGTGGAATTGATGTGTGTCACCTTCCTAGTATGTGACTATGTTCATGCATCAGGACATTTTCCAAGCCCCATTCTATTGGGAATTTTTTATGGAGGCTTCATCACATGGATAGGATTTATCATTAACACAATTTTCAGCACTTCTCCCTTCTGAAGAGCATGAGGGTTGGGCAGTGTGTAGCAGAGCTGAAAAATTCCAAGCTTCTAATCATGGCTTTGTCTTTCTGGTGACCAGTCTTCATCTAGAAACCATCCAGAAGGCACCTATACAGCAACACCTCATACAGCAACAACTAGCACAAAAATCCCAGTCACCCATAACAATGATTTATTTATTTTTAATGTTTATTTATTTATTTCTGAGAGAGAGAGAGAGAGAGACAGAGACAGAGAGACAGAATATGAGCAGGGGAGGGGCAGAGAAAGAGGAAGACACAGAATCGGAAGCAAGCTCCAGGCCCTGAGCTGTCAGCACAGAGCCTGATGTGGGGCTCGAACTCACAGACCATGAGATCATGACCTGAGCTAAAGTCAGATGCCAAACTGACTGAACCATCCAGGTGCCCCTATTTATTTTTAATACTAGATGTCCATCTTGGATTGGCTGTGGCTTTGTTTCAGGTCATGGTCACTCTGGGAGCACTCCAGGTCATGGAGCTGTTTACACCCAGTACGTTGCTATTTGTTGTGACAAAAGGGAAAGAGTCATGCTAGCTGTTGAACTTCTGCCCCAAAGTGACCAGTGTCTCTTCTACCAATAGTTCATTAGTCAAGGCAAGTCTCAAGGCCACTATGAGTTTCAACAGTATTCCCTTCACCTTAAAAGGCGCTGCAGGGACAGAAACTGGTAAAGAGTGATATCATCTTCCATACTAATGAACTGTATTTTTTCCATGCCATAATTTTGCCATTACTCTGGATTCCTCTTTTAAAATAATATGCTTAGAAAACTCCAACTTACACCTAATGGAGCTAGAAAAACAATAACAAATTAAGTCTAAAGCCAGCAGAAGGTATGAAATAATAAAGATTAGAGCAGAAGTAAAATACCAAAAAAAAAAGTCAATGAAACAAGAAGCTGGTTCTTCAAAAAATTAATAAAATTGATAAACTTATCAAAAAAGGGGGAAGCACCCAAATAAATCAAATAAAAAAGATCACAAACAAAAAGGGAGAGATCACAACACACAATACTACAGAAATACAATTAGAAGAGAATACTATGAAAATTTTATGCCAAAAAATTGAACAAACTAGAAGAAATGAATAAAGCCCTAGAAACATATCAAACCACAAAAACTGGAACAAGAATAGGAAACTTGACCAGACCAATAACCAGCAAAGAAATATCAATCAGTAATCAAAAAAACTCCCAACAAACAAAAGTCCAGGGCCAGAGAGCTTCACGGGGCAATTCTATCAGACATTAAAAAAAAAAAAAAAAAAAAAAAAGTTAATACATTTTCTCTCAAACGATTCCAAAAAGAGACAACTTCAAAATTCATTTTATGAGGCCAGCACTACCCTGATATCAAAATCAGATAAACTCCACAGATAAAGAGACCTATAGGTCAACATCCCTGATGAACATGGATGCAAACATTCTCAATAAAATACTAGCAAACGGAATCCAACAATATATTTTTAAAAAATCATTCACCACGATCAAGTGGGAATTATTCCTAGGTTGCAAATGTATATGGGAAATCAAATAGCTGTGTCCTGGTTAAGGACACTGTAGCCAGTTGTGGGTTCGGCTTTTGGCTTTGTCCAGCAAACCAAGGAAATTATTATTCAAGGATCCACAAGTCAAAAGGGGTGAGAGCAAGGCTAAGGGAAGTCTCCCCGACCTGCTCTCAACCTCCCATATTTGTTAAGCATGCATACAGGGAAACATCACACAATACCTCAGTGGGCTACCTGCCAGTGAGAATATCTAGAAACCATGCAGAAAAGCAAGGTGTCCCCAAGACTACAAAAAAGCAGATGCAGAAATCAGGGTGGAGAATAAGATAAGATATCCCATAGATAACATGGCCTAAGGATTTTATGAGCACCCATTAACTAGATACTGGTCCCTGTTTTCAGCAGGGACAGAAAATAGTATAATGTGTTCCCTATAATCTCCTTAACCTGAACATAGCTAATATTCACAAATCAATCAGCGTGATACAGCACATTAATAGAAGAAAAGATAAGAACAATATGATCCTCTCAATAGATGAAAAAAAAAAAAAAAGGATTTGACAAAGTACAGAATCCAGAATTGAGAAAACCCTCAACAATGCAGGGATAGTGGGAACATACTTCAAGACCATAAAGGTCATATATGAAAAACCCACAGCTAATATCATCCTCAATGAGAAAAAAACTGAGAGCTTTTCTTTTATCATCAGGAACAAGAGAGGGATGTCCATTAGTATTACTACATTACTGTTATTTTAATAACAGTTAAATTAATAACTGTTAAATTAATAAATAATAAACATTCCTGTTATTTAACATTCTATGGAAGTCCCAGGCACAGCAATCAGAAAACAGAAAGAAGTAAAAGGCATTCACATTAGCAGGGAAGAAGTCAAACTTTCACTATTTGCAGACAACAAGATACTCTATATAGTAAACCCAAAAGAACCCACCAAAAAACTGCTAGTAAATGAATTCAGTAAAGTTGCAGGATACAGACTCAATGTATATAAATCAGTTGTATTTCTATATATTAATAATGAAGCACAGGAAGAGAAATTAAGGAATAAACCCCATGTACAACTGCGCCCAAAACAACAGGTTGGGAATAAACCTAATCAAAGAGGTAATTGATCTGTACTCTGAAAACTATAAAAACACTGATGCAAGAAATTAAAGAGGACACAAAGAGATGAAAAGACCTTCCATGCTCAGACTCAAGAACAAATACTTTTAAAAAGCCTATACTACCCAAAGCAATCTACACACTTAATGTAATCCCTATCAAAATACCAACAGCATTTTTCACAGAAGTAGAACAATCTTAAAATTTGTTGGAACCAAAAAGACCTTATATAGCCAAAGCAATCTTTAAAAAGAAAAACAAATCTAAAGACATTGCATCATAATCCTGGATTTCAATTTATATTACAAAGCTATAATGATCACAACAGTGTGGTACTGGCACAAAAATAGACCCATAGATCAAGAGAACAGAATAGAAAACCCAGAAATGAACCCACAACTGTATGGTTAATCTTCAACAAAGCAGAAAAGAATATCCAATGGGAAAAAGATAGTCTCTTCAACAAATGGTGCTGGGAAAACTGGACAGGTACAGGCAAAAGAATGAAACTGTTATTTCTTACACCAAACAAATAAAATAAAATAAAATAAAAATGGGTTAAAGACCTAAATGTGAAACTGAAACCATAAAAATTCTAGAGGAGAGCTCAGGCAATAACTGACCTCAGCCATAGCAACTTCTTTCTAGATATGTGTCTGAGGCACAAGAAACAAAAGCAGAAATAAACTATTGGGACCTCATCAAAATAAAAAACTTCTGCACACAAAGGAATCAATAAAACTAAAAAGCTACCTGTGGAATGGGAGAATGTACTTGCAAGTAACATATCTGACAAAGGTTCTTAGGCAATATATATAAAGGCTCATCAAACTCAACACCTCAAAAATGAATAATTCTGTTTAAAAAATGGGATGACATGAATAGACATTTTTCCAAAGAAGACCTTCAGATGGCCAACAGACACATGAGAAAAGTCTCAACATCACTCATCAGGGAATCACAAATCAAAACTACAATATCACTTCACATATATCAGAATTACTAAAATCAACACACACACACACACACACACACACACACACACACGAAACCACAGGTGTTGGTAAGGATGTAGAGAAAGGGGAACTCTCTTACCCTATTGATGGGAATGCAAACTGGTGCAACTACCTTGGAAAGCAATACTGAGGTTCCTCAAAAAGTGAAAAATAGAACTACCCTACAAATCCAGTGATTGCATTATTAGGTATTTACCCAAAGGATACAAAAACACTAATTTGAAGGCATACATGCACCAGATGTTTAGAGCTGCATTACCTACAATAACCAAATTATGGAAACAGCTCAAGTGTCCATTGACTGATGAATGGATAATCATCATTAACTCAGCCATAAAAAGAATGAAATCTTGCTATTTAAAATGACATGAATTGAGCTAGAGAGTATAATGCTAACCAAAATAAGTCAGGAAAAGACCAATACCGTAGGACTTCCCTCATATGTGGAATTTAAAAAAAAACAAATGACCAAAGTCAAAGAGAGAGAGACAGATAGAGACAGAATGAGAGAGAGAGAGAGAGAGAGGTGCAAACCAAGAAACAGACTCTTAACGATAGAGAACAAACTCATGGTTACCAGAGGGGAAGTGGGTTGAAGAATGGATAAAATAGGTGATGGAGATTAAAGAGTGCAATTGTGACCAGCACCAGCTATTGCATAGAAGCACTGAATCACTATATTGTACATCTGAAACTAATTCTACACTGTATGTTAACTGGAATTTAAATAAAAACTTAAGAAAAATTCAAGCACTTTTCTATTTTGAAAATATCCATTAAGATTCCGATAGATTGATCCCCCCATAAAGGTCAACAGTATTTGAGTTGGCAAATAAAGCATTCAAAGCACTTTCAAATAAGTATCTCATTTATTCTAAGTAGTGTATACAATTGGAGCTCATGAACTTTTATCCTAAGTTTATCTGCTCTTCTGAGTAACCCATACTGTTCATTTTCACATGAAAAAAGGAAAAATTATTACATACCTAAATATTTTATCTTCTTTATACGTAGGATTTGAATTAGATCATATTAAATTGGGCTTGTTTGAAGAATTGGTTAATTCATCATGATTTCCTTTATGTTCTGTTTTATTTTCATATCCTCTCTTGTGCCAACTTTTGTTCCTTTTAATAATCCACTGTTACCAGCAAACCCTGCAGAGGACCTTTCCTGCTGCTTTAATTTTCTTTAAGCAAGTCCTTGCTACCTGCTAATTACCGTACTTTCTTAAATAATTCTGAATCTCATTTCCCAAAGTCATTGTCTTCATATACTTTGTATAGGAAATTTAGATGTGTATAATTATATATTGTTAAAGCTTGAAGAAACCCTCCACTTCATGGAACTCTTTAAACAGAAGATAAAACAGGCTTAGAAAGAGTAACTTGCTTGAAATATGAAAGCTGGTGGGGCATGTTTATAGAACTACAACCCAGGTCTTTGAATTTCTGTACTAGTACTCTATCCAGTGTTCTGCCTTTAATTTACTTCATGAATGAGAATGCCATTCTTGACCGTGGGCTTTAGTATTTTTGGATATTTTCCATTTTCTGGCCAGATCCACTCTTTTCTCTGCTCCTGTCTGGTTTGTGTATGGAGGCTGTCCTTTATGTGGTTGGGAGGCACCAGCAATAGCTGGATGCTGGAAGAAGTGAGAGTTCTGTGTTTGAGTGCCTCTAGCTCCATACATGCCAAGCTCCGATCAGTCCATGGTTACACTTTTCCCAGTATCTGTGAGGAGCTTCTCTGCTCCCCCTCCAGCTACATGTTTTTCTGGCTGATCTAGTAACCATGTCTTACTGTGTCCAGCCTAGGGATGGTGAGGACTTCCTGCACTGCTAGAATTTTATAGTCTTCGCGTTTACTTTTGCTCTTGGTAAGAAGTTCTTATTATTCAACCTTCTCGAATCCTTCGCCTTATCCACATCTCTGTCAACAATGTCTTCATTAAACTTTTTACTTTTTGAGTGTGCATCTGTGTTCTCCTGGAACTCTGACTGGTACAGATATATTTGTCTTGTTTTCAGCAAAGGGGCTATAATAAAAGCTACTTTTCTGTTAACAGAAGTTTTTTGTAGGGCAAAGAAGATTCTTCTTGTCCCGTTCTTAGTTATGTGTAAGCTGTCACAAGTGGGGTTCTCTTTTACTGTGTTAGTATTTGCTTCCAAACTACAGTGCAGGTCCCGGAAGCCATGAACAAGCTGCAGGCACTCTCGAATGAATATTGCTTCCCAGAGCTGTCTAGCTTTGGACTGAAATGGTGGAGACTTTATACACAACCTCCTCAGTCAAGGGTGTCAGTGGCCACAGAAAGGCCATGGTCAGATCAACAGAAGGGCTCTTAAACTCAAAAAGGACCTGAAGATCTGACAGATAAAGGCCCTCTGCTCATCCTGGACTCCAAACTGGAAAACAGGTTACTTCTTTTTTTTTTTTTTAATATTTTTATTTATTTCTAGGAGAGAGAGAGAGAGACAGCGTGAGCAGGGGAGGGTCAGAGAGAGAGGGAGACACAGACTCTGAAATAGGCTCCAGTCTCTGAGCTGGCAGTCAGCACAGAGCCCGACGCGGGGCTCGAACCCACGAACCGCGAGATCATGACCTAAGCGAAAGTCGGACGCTTAACCGACTAAGCCACCCAGGCGCCCCATAAAACAGGTTACTTCTTAAAGGTTGCTTCTGTGGCCTATCTCCATCAGAGAAGTCAGTACAACTTTATTTAGATGTACTAAGTTATAAACTCAGAAAATTATCAGATAAAGACCTCCAGTCAGATTTAAATTCCAGATAAACAACAAAGAAATTTTAGTAGAAGTATGTCCCATGCAACATTTGAGACGTCCTTATGAATAACAATGATTTGTTGTTTATCTGTTTATCTGAATTTCAAATTTAATGAATTCTGGGTTTTCCCCCAAATCAGGCAACCCTAATATTAATGGTCTATTACGAGAAACAGTTTCATATAGTATTTAAATAGCTCAGCGTCTTGAACTAGATTGCTCCAATTCAAAGCCTACCTTTTTAAAATTTAGCAGCGGCTTAACCGTAAAAAAAGTTAATTAATATCCATGTGCTTCATTTCTTCATCTTTAAAATGGAGAAAATAAGAGGTCTTGATTTATAAACTATTTTGTGGATTAAATGAGTTAATAAAAGCAGAACATTGAAGAGTTAACGATACAGAGTAAGTGCTCAATAAATGCTAGCAATTACAATTATTGTTTTTATTACAACGCTTCTGTTACACTAATGCAATGCCATTCAATATATACTTGTACAGTGCTATAACATGCCTAATTATGATGCAGCCTCTATTACCTAGAATATTCTATTCTAATAGGGTAGATACAGACCAGCCCAAAATACTCTAAAGGTCTTACAAATAAGGGTATAAGGAAAAGTCTCTGTGGTAAATTGTGGCACAAAATTGGTAATAATGAAATTGAACAGAAAGATGATTTACAGGCACTCTGGAATGAGTAACTTTCACTCTGTGAAATTTAAACTGGACCATGAAGAAAACTGTAAATTTGAATCATGAAGAAGGTAGAGAAGCAGAAATACATTTGGAAAGAAAGAGCAGCATTTAGAAATTTATTCTGTCTGTAATGAAAGCTACCTAGCATTCACTCTAAATTTCCTGCAAAACACAACAGAAAATAGACGTTAAATATGAAAAACCAACATCCCCAAAACTACCCACTGAAACATCTGGGCAGAAGTTATATGATAACACGCAGAATGACTGAAAATAGATTAGAAGATACCGTATGCTTCCTTTTTTTTTTTTTTCTTGCCTCAATATCTTCTCTTAGACTGTTTATAATTTTTGATTCTTGTTCAAACGTGTGTTTGTGGTGAAAATGGCAATCCAATATTTAGGTTTCTTTTGAGATCGTGTGCTCCTCAAGGGTAGTGTTGTGGTTTTTTTTTTGTTTTGTTTTGTTTTGTTTTTTTAATTTTTTAAATGTTTTATTTATTTCTAGGAGAGAGAGAGAGACAGCGTGAGCAGGGGAGGGTCAGAGAGAGAGGGAGTCACAGACTGAAACAGGCTCCAGGCTCTGAGCTGGCAGTCAGCACAGAGCCCGACGCGGGGCTCGAACCCACGAACCGCAAGATCATGACCTAAGCGAAAGTCGGACGCCCAACCGACTAAGCCACCCAGGCGCCCCGGTAGTGTTGTTTTTGCCTTGGACCTCATATTCCACAAGGTTATCAGTTGCTTCGTCAAAGCTTCCACTGTCCCCAGACTACCCACACATTTTTGCGATTCGCTGGAAGGACCACAGGGACTTGGCATATGTTGTACTCACTGTCAAGATGTAGTACAGAGATATAGCTGAGATCAGCTAGGAAAAAGAAACAGTCTGGAGGTATCCGTGTGCAGGTTTCTCATGCTCTCCTTCTCCCATAAGGGGGTAACAGAGAGTGCATCCATCCTCCAGTATCACAACACAGTGACAACAGTGTGATATTTCTGTTTGAGACTCAGAAATCAGGGTTTTTAGTGGGAACTGGTCGAACAGGCATTCTTTGTCCACCAACTACAGAAATTTTAAGCTCTCAAAAGAAAAGTAGGTGTTCTATACCTGAAGTTAAAAATGTAACACTGTATGTGAATTATACTTCAATAAAAATGTTTAATAAAAAAATTTAAATAAAATCAAACATGATTTTAGCCTAGTGACACTGCTTTTTGTACTTGTGACCTCTAGAACTGCCAGTGATAATTTGCCTGTTTTTTTTCCCCGCAAAACAAAATAAGCAAAAAGCAAAAGATAGTTATATGAGGTGAAGGATGTATTAAGCAACACTGTGGCAAATATTTCACATATGTACATGTATCAAATCATGTATATATTGTACTCCTTTAACTTACACATGTTATATGTCAATTATATCTCCATAAAGACAGAAAAAGACAACTTAATCGGGTACCTCAGAAGAGAGGCTATCCAAAAAGCTATTTTAAACGTGACCTCATTAGTCATGAGGCAAATGAGAAACAGCATGACAGTTCCTCAAGAAATTAAAAGTAGGGACGCCTATGTGGCTCATTCTGTTCAGTGCCTGACTTGAGCTCAGGTCATGATCCTACTGTTCCGGAGTTCGATCCTCGCACTGGGCTCTCTGCTGTTAGCCCAGAGCCCACTTTGGATCCTCTGCACTCCCCCTCCGCCCCCCCCCCCCCCCCCCCCCCCCCCGCTGCTCCTGAGGGCATGCTTGTGCAGATGAGGTCTTTCTCAAAAATAAACATTAAAAAGATTAAACAAACAAAAAAAAAAACACACCAATGTGATACCACTACACGCTCACCAGAATGGCTAAAACAAACAACAACAACAAACCAATAAAACCAGGTTTTCACCATTAATCATATTGTGCAAACGATATAGGCTCAGGCACACAATCTCACCATAAAGTCAAAACCTATCAGGAGTCAAGTTCCCAGCCAAAGGCCAAAGTAGGAAAACAGCAGTCTCCAGCCTATTAGGTCATGTTTTCTCGGCAGGTCAGCATGTGTGTTCAAGGCTTGGGGATGGACTGAGCTCTGAGGTGAAGGGAACCTGGTATCAAAGTACTCTTCACTCCATAAAACAACTCTTCATGGTTCATAACCTCATTTATTACACCCCTGGGATAAGGTGAAGACATTCTGTAAATGGTTGGGGAAACAACTGCCAGAAATTAAACAGCTCCCATCTTGTTTATCTACAATCCTGATAAATACAGGGCTTCTCTGCTAACCTGATATTACTTTTGAGAGCGCTTGGACCAGAGGCTAATCACCCCAAGTGCGGAAACAATTCATCTCAACATAACTGTAATGGAACGATAAGGGAAGAACACTATCATTTTCCCCCCTTAATTTTTTTTTCTTGCAGTAGGTCTTGCTCCTTCTATACCTTCACATAGCAGGTTCCAAGCAGCCACACATCACCCCGGGACTTCTAGGTTTTGTTTTTTTTTTTTCTCTTCGTGGTTTGTCAGAGATTGCTATAGTATTTCTCTTAGGGCTGGCATCAGCAGCCCTGCCATATCAGCACACTGGTAGGAACCCGATAGAACATTAGTTTAAAACTTATTTTTTCTCCTATTTAATTTAGCATCTTATATATCCTCATTGTAACTCTCTTAGAAAATGCTGATAAAGACACAGAAAAATAAAGGAATCCACACTCATGTACAACTTTATGGTAGAGGAATAATCACTGATAGCAGCTTGTGATAGATCTTGTAAGTTTAATCTTTTTCTCCTTGCATGCCTCTTATCTGAAGTATAACACTCCTGTTAGCCTATGGTGGGTCTATTTCAAAGTGATTGAAGATCTAAAGACATCTTGTGAATTCCATAGCAATTTATAATTAAAATCTATTGGTCTGTGGGTTGGAACAATCTTATGAAGAGCAGTCACTGGGTCCATTTTGGACATTCAGTCTGATTATATGTAGAAAACTGGTGAGACTATTTAAGAGAAGCCCCTTAGTAGAAAGAACTCAGCTTAGGAAAAAATAAATTTTAAGTATGAAAGAACGGGGTATAAAATTATTAACTTGGCAGGACTGTTTCAATTCTAAAGGGATAACTCTGGGCATAGCATGGATTTGGTCTACAGGATTTACATATCTATTTAGTCTCCACTACACTCATTTCGGAGACCTATGAAAGGTTCAGGTAGACTGTAATAAATATTTTCCAAAACTAATGAGCTGTTAGTATGAAACAGATTACAACACAATAAACATTTCCTAGCAGGAGAGAATGCTTCTTTGATCCTATCCCACCGATGCCCTCAGTCACAAGCTACCTAGAATTTTGCCATAAAGAGGCTAGAGATTCAGGACAAGTAAGAATCTGTTCTTTCTCTTCTGCATCTGTAGCAGTCTCTGAGGAAATGCTGTGTCTGGCATGGCAGAAGACAGAAGCACCTATGCTCATGCTCGTGATCCATTGGAAATTACCCCTTGAACGAGTAAGAGAAAAGTAGCAAAATCTGGCTGGCATGGACTTGCTAGTGAGTTCAGCCTCTGATAGGTGGGAAGTTTAAATTTTTTAAATGTTTATTTATTTTCAAGAGACGGAGTGCGAGTGGGGGAGGGGCAGAGAGAAAGAAAGAGGGAGAAACAGAATCCGAAGCAGGCTCCAGGTTCTAAGCTATCAGCACAGAGCCCGACGCGGGGCTGGAACCCACAAGCCGCGAAATCATGACCTGAGCCGAATTTGGAGGCCCAACCGACCCAGCCACCCAGGCGTCCCTGATAGGTGGTGAGTTTAAACGGGTAACAAGTCAATGGTTTAAAAGATTTTGTCGATGGGTTTTTGGACGCATGCTGCCAAGACAACACATAGAGTATTCCTCACTGTTAGGGGAGACAGAAGAAATCAAGAAGAGTTGTTTCTAGAACCCTGGCCAACTTAGGACCATAGCTCAGGTCGCGTGATTCTCAACCCACAGACATTCTTTCATTCCACAGTACCCCTTCTAAGATGCTGTGCTGTGTTATAGAGAAGCTCCCATCCATTAAAGTGAAGTACCACACCTGTCAATATTCTGTGCTCAGGCAAACAAGGTCACTTCTTGAAGAACACTGTTTATACACCAACCGGTTATTTTGTTTAAAGACGATTTGCAACATGTTTTTCTCTTTCTTCCTTCTTTCCCTCTTTCCTTTTTTCTGTTCCCCCCACTCACCCTGATTCAGAGTCATATTCTAAAAGGTCAAGGTATTAATGACTTCAAGGAAACATAGGCAGTGCTTCAGAAATGAAAGAAATGTAAAGGTGACAGGTAGCATCTGAGTTAAGTGAAAAATAAATAAGAGCAGCAGCAAAACAGTAACAAAAGATGTCGTACTTTAACAGAATCTCTAACTTTATGGAAATATTGTTTTGCATAATTCCATCTAAGATTAACTTCTTATTTAAATACATTTCTAAAGAAAGATAAATTTTTACAAATGATATGGAGGGAGTGACAGGGATGAGGGGCAATAAGACACAGAGAAGCATGAGAGAGAGAGAGAGTTCAAGCCACATTTTGTGTTCTTGATCAAAGTATTCATGAAGGGAATCTTGAAGAAATTAAAGAGTTAAAGCATGGCAATTTAATAGATAGCCTATGTTTTCTTACCGATTGGATTTGTGTTATAAGTTTACCTAAATTTTTTAAGTTAGATCAACTATTTGTGAATAACTTACTTGCAGACAAGAAACATCCATCTTGAGGGGATGTTCTTTCACTTAGTAAAGTTTCTCTTGAAGCTCCCAGCTTTTTTTGCCTTTGACTTTCAACTTACAGACAAAACAGGTTTTTAGTCACACCTCCACTTACTAGGTATCTGGTACCTAGTAAAAGTAGATCACTAATAAGATCTACTTTTTAAGAGGACAAAAACTCCTTCGGTTAGAAGCTTCATATTTTGTCACTGAATAAATTAAGGTCCTGCTTTTAAATTCCATAAGATATTTCTTACTGTTAAAAAGTCAGAGTTATGAATATTTCATATTAAATGAGAAGATAATTTTATCTTCCTGGTATCAATTAGTTGGCTAAAAATACATTTGATTCAGGAAAAAAAATCATAGACCGAGGGGATTTCTGAGAGATAAATTTTAACGTAAGTCTATGTATGGAATTAAAAAAATATAGTTTTACAAAATTATGTATACATTTTCAGTAAAACATTGGATTGAATAAGTAATAAATGAAAGGGAAGAAAACAAATTGATCATGGGAACCTACAATCAACGTATTACCGGGGAATAAGTGGGAAGAGAAACAGAAAGATATGCCACCAAAGGGGGACGAAAAGAGAAAAAAAAAAAAAAAGACTCCCGCGTTGTTTAGGTTACAATGAAAGGGATGGTCTGTGGGGACAGTCGGTCTGCAGGATCACTTTTTCTGGAGCAGATTATCAGCACTGGGAACAGAAGGCCGTGCTAACATAAATGAGGCCCCGCGGAGCAGGTGTGGATTTGCAGACAGGTGATGGCAGCCGTTCAACTCCATCGTGACCAGAACAGTGTTTTGTTCACCTCTTATAACCATTTCCTGTTAAAGGAGATTTAGACTCTCACATGAGCATTCTTGGCAAAGTGCTACCACGGGTATTATAATAATCGGATCTGGAGGCGTTTAAGGCAAGGACCCAGTGCACACTGACTCAGGATAAGCACAGTCAGAACTTGGCAGCAACAAAGACGCCAGAAAAGGGCAAAATCAAACAAATACTATCTTTCAAAAAGACCTACTCTCTTCCTACTTTGTGCTGTGTACTTTTGACTAAATGGCTGTACAAATTATCATTTCCTTTAAAGAAATATTCCTTTTTTGCTTCTTTGAGTACATCTTTTGATGCATTTAATACTAAGTTGTGGACAGTTATTTCCAACAGTACGAGTCAGTGTAAAGAAATGGAAATGCCAGGGGAATACGGGCAAAGGTGCATTAGGCTTTAGATTAGGCAGGTGGGACAATTTAGGTTTCAAAAAGTAGTTACCACATTTTAAGAGATTTTCCTCCTTTCCAAGGAAGTCAAAGAAAGCATAGCTTTTAGTGAGCAAACCAATCTCATTTGATTAACAATCCTATAATTTAAGTACATTGTCTTTTTATCTTTGGTGTATCTCTGGATATCTGGAGCAAACATTATCAGCTCCTTCAGGCACCCAGTGCAGTAAATACATGCTTGTCACTCCCATTTACCAGCTGCAGCTTGAAAAATATAAAATGTATTTTAAAAATAATCTTCTTGAGAACAGGGAGCATGAATTTCTTCCAGTGTTGTCCCCACTGAGACCTCAGAGGTCTTGAGGCAGATAAAAGCGCTAATGTATGTTTTATGGTATCTCGACTTCCTCCATTTCCAACTTAATAACCCCAGGAACACATTCCTTTGCCTGGATGGTCCCTGGGATGAGCAATCAACATGTTGCACTGGTGTTTTCTTGCATTGTAAAATCCTCATCCACATCATTTCAGTTTCCTTCATGGACCACTAAGCTCCTGCTCTAGCCCTTTTCAGTTCTCTTGTGTTTGACTTTTTAAACAGCCCTGCTCCTATCCCCTAATCAATCTGTCTACTCACCTCAGTTTTTTCTTTCCACACTATTTCACCTAATATTTCACTATTTCACTTTTCACACATTTCACATGTGTGTATAATTCTATGTTTGGGAATGACACTATCTGTCTGAATGAACATTATAGCCAACTCTGAAAATACATCCATGTCATTTTGTTTATTTACAAGCTTCCCTTACAAGTTCTCATTTATCTATGCATTTATCTATATGATTATCTGAATACTGGCCTCCTTTGTGTGTTTTCTAAACCAATTATCATCAATAACTATCTGTGGATAAGCAAGTGAAAATACAGACGTGAGAATATATGTAAGAGTGTATGAGTTGGAAGGTGATATTTACCTGAATTTTTATGAATTATGAATGCATGGTAGAAAAATGAGAGAGGACATGAAGAAGGGATTTGATCAACTGTGTGCACCTGCTGACTTCCAAGGGTGCTAGATGCAGAGTTTTTACTCATAAACCTAAATGAGTGCTTAACTCTAATCTTAATTTTTTTATGATTATCATTAAACTTGTATTTCTACTTTGATATCTATATGGTGAATGTTTTAGTTTCTCTGACAAGTTTTCTCCCCAACTTCTTTGAAAAACTTATTCAAACTATGAGAAACCTTCTATAACAAAGTCTTTGTTCTGTTCTGCCACTCAGAGCATAGACATATATACAGGTTAATAAATGATTAACAATATCGAAATAAAGTTACCGTCTCTGGTTTACTTTTTTTTGAATTTTACTTTAGCAATTATGTATTTGTTTTCTTAGAGAAATCTGAATTCTTGGAACTTGTCTACCTGTTTATCATGCATCTTTTTTTGAATGCTAAATCAAGTAATCCCCAGGGCAATTGCTACGGACACATCTTGTTAATAAGCCAAGAAAATAAATCTAGTAAATAAAAATAATGCCATGAGAATGATACTTGAAACCTGGATTATATCAACAATATCCTAAAATGTCATCTTTCAGCTGCCTGTTGTATCACAGGGGGTCTCCCCCAAGCAGTGGGCATCTCTCTACACCATATGTGCACGGCAACAGAGGCCCAGAGACAAAATGCAGATTAATTCTTATGAAATACTAAGCAGAGCATGAATCTCTTAGCACTGTTCTAACTGGGGTCTAATTCATTTGCATTTTGAAACAATTCATCTTCAAGTCATTCAAACAAAAGCAGTGGGAAGAGGGTCAAGTAAGAGTAACCTCTTGGTTACAAACTATTAAAGCCTACTCTTTTAAGAATATAAACATTTAGGGACACCTGGATGGCTCAGTTGGTTAAGTGTCTGACTTCAGCTCAGGTTATGATCTCGTGGTTTGTGGATTCATGAATTCGAGTCCTGTATTGGGCTCTGTTCTGACAGCTCAGAGCCTGGAGCCTGCTTCTGATTCTGTGTCTCCCTCTCTCTCTCCCCGCCCACTCATGCTTGCTGGCTCTCTCGCTCACTCTCTCTCAGAAATAATTATATTTTTAAAAATGATATAAATATTTATAAAAATATCTATTTACCCAAATTTTTTTTTAAAAAGAGAAGTATGTATTCTATCCTCTCATGGCTTATGAAAATCAAAATAAATTTGATTACTTTGGGGAGTATCTGTTAATTAGATGTCTAGTAGATCATATCTGTGCCCTAGAATTTACTAGCTATCCATTCCCGAGAAAACAATTATTAAGTTCTCTTTGCCTGTATGTACAGAGAAGGGAAGGAACATGTGTAGGGGCACATTCAAATTATATTATATTGACTAACACTTTCCTCCTTAAGTAAAAGTTCTACCTCTAAATGGAGATAGAAGAATCAAAGTGTATAGTTTCCCATGCCCCAAAGGAAAACTTGACCCCATTGTGATATTAGTATAGACAAGTGGACACCATGCTGATCTTCGACTTTTCACTAGAGGTCATTATTCTCATCCTCATGACATGATTTCATATAGAGGACTAGATTTTCACATAACTTCCATCAGGGAAACATCATATTATCAAAAACTCTTATTTCTATTCACCAAATTGTATAAAATCAATCCCATTGTTTCAGATACGCTTTATATTGATTTCATTTCACTATGATATTATTTAGCTGGTCAGGGAAAGAAGAATTTTCTGATTTTGGCAATATTCTCAGTGACATCGGTTGGGCTATATGAACAGCTATCTATCAAGCTGATTCAAATACCATGGTAGGTGTGCCCCGAGTGTGGGGATGAGCCCCATTTTTATGGAAACCGCATTTTGGCTAATAGGGTTACACAGGCAAATGGACATAAGCTTTAACCCAGGAACATAGATTAGAGGTGGTTCAGTGAGTTTTGGTGTTCAAGTAGCCAGGATGAGCATGAAACATAAAGTATATAATTTCTAAGTCCTATTCCTCTTCATGTCACAACTTCAATAATTATTCACTCTATTCTTAAATTGAACAATGGATATTAATACCCCTATAAATGGCTATTAGACAATAATTTAAACATAAACTCTGTTCAAGTCACAACAACATAATTGGGAAGGATACATAAGTTCAGAGATAAATTGAGTGTGGGATTGAAAGTGCCCTAACAGGGGCGCCTGGGTGGCTTAGTCGGTTATGCGTCCGACTTTCGCTTAGGTCATGATCTCGCGGTTCGTGGGTTCGAGCCCCTCGTCGGGCTCTGTGCTGACTGCCGGCTCAGAGCCTGGAGCCTGTTTCAGTCTGTGACTCCCTCCTCTCTGACCCTCCCCTGCTCACACTGTCTCTCTCTCCTAGAAATAAATAAAACATAAAAAAAAAAAAAGAAAAGAAAAGAAAAGAAAAGAAAGTGCCCTAACAGAGATATGTGTGAAGGACTACAGGAGCAGAGAAGAGGTATGTTTTCTCTTCTTAGTAAGCAGGGAGAGTGAATCAGTTGCTTCCTAGAGGTGATAGTACTTGGCTGAAGGATTCACCAATTTGATTCAATGGGCCTTTACAATCAACGACTTCACAAGTGTATTCCAGTATATAAATAGAAGGACTCAGTGAGGCACAATATGTTGAAACTTTTTCACAGGAAATCGTCACAATCTATAGCCAACAAACGTGGATAGCCATCAGATATAACCACCAGAAAAATACCGAATTTGAAAGAAAAAAAAAACTTTTGGTGATTTCTAGCAAAAATTGAAGAAACTATCCAACAGGAAAACATAGATTTTGTTACAAAAGGAAGACATGCCTATTCTATTGTGATGTGACTATGAAATTTGCAGGTTGATTCAAGTCACTGTCCTAAGAGCTATTGGTGTTACTGAGTACCAGATTTCTTAAATTCACAGTTGAGAGAGGTTTCCTAAGTCCATCCTCCATTTATCCAGGCATCCTATAGGCACCATGGGTTTATGGAAAGAAAAAAAAAAAATCAGGAAATGCTGGAAATATTACTGTGACCTTTGGGCTGCCACATAATATGAGTTAATGTTAATTTTCTCATCAATTAATTGTGAACAACTTTTGAAGGTTAATTGATAGGAAATTGTTACAGTGCAAAAATACAATTATTAAACATGATAATAACTAGTAAACTTAAAATATAGAAGTATAAGCTCTAGAGTCGTGCACATAGAAGATTGGGATCATCTTATGGAAAGACAAAAGTTGAGAGACACATGATTCAAATATATAAAAACATAGACATTCTGAAAATGTTAAAGAAGAATTTACTTTAGCAAATTTAAAAATACTTGAATAGCTCTTATTCTCAGAAATGTTAAAAATATGTTTTAGGTAATTTACAGACTAATTTTAATTTATCCTCATAACACCATCGAGAGAAGTATTATCTATATTTTTTATGAAAACACTATAGGACTAAGTTTAAATAACTGGCTTAACTTGTCATAAGGGGTCAAATATCTATAATCTTTACCTCAGTGTTTTCCAGTAAATGATAAGACAAAACCATAATCACCTAGAAACCTGTTTATTTGTTTTTAACTTGGGCTCATGACTTGATAGATTCCTAAAATCTCCAGGGCTGGGGAGTTAGGTGGATTTAGTTTGCAACTTTTCCTCTGTTATTTATAATATAGCTACAATAATATATTTTATTGCTAACCTTAAAAGGACACACTAAAACATATGCCTTCATTATTGCTCAGAAGCAATGTTTTAGAAACTCATTCGCCAAAGCCAAAATAAACTTTAATGGATACTTCTTTATGTTGTTGCATACTCTGTATTAAATGCAACATTCATGCTGAGTTTATCTGTTCTTGAATGTAGCTTTAAAGAGAAAAATTAAAAAAAAAAACGGAAGACATACACAAAATAAAAATCCTATAACTCCCTACATTTAAAAAAAATCGGCTAAGAAAGAATTGTGAATGGCTATTTCCCACACTTCCATGCCAGCTTCCTGGGGGGAATCATGGAGAATTATTTCATGTGCACTTTTTGGAAGAGTAACTCAAAGGTTTATAAATTTAGTAAGCAGATTTATTCAAGATTGAACCTACATTGTAGAACAGGAACTATTACTGCACCAGTACTTTTGAACTTAGGTACATGTATTTCATCAGCTAGGATAAGATAGTTTGGGCTAAGGTAATAAAACACACAAAATCCTATTAGTTTCTTTCTCTTTCTGTCTCTGTCTCCCTCCCTCCTTCTCTCTCTCTCTCTCTCTCTCTCTCACACACACACACACACACACACGTTTCTTTTTCACCGAGGAAACTTGTGTTACATGTCAAGGCCAGTATCTAGGGCTAATGCTGTCCAGTGCTAGGCACGTTTTGTCCAGGTCTCTCAAGGTACTGCCATATCAATGCCATACCCTGTAAGCACCAGAGCAGGGAAAAAGTAGGAAGTCCAACATCCCCATTTAAATTCTTACACCTGAATGTGACCCACATCTCTTCTGTTCACATCCTACTGGTCTAAGAATGATACACAGCTACAGTTAATATCACATAGCATACTTCTGAAAACTTTGATGAAAAATACTTTTAATACATGTTATAGATGTTCAACACATGTTTCATGAAAGAGAAGAGTAATCCTGCTTATCAGGTGAAACCAGAATAGCCTCCGTAGGTTTCATTCTGCATTTACCATTCATGCATTGCTCAGGAACAGTGGTTTCTTTAATGGTTCTTACTTGCTTCTTTTATTCTAGCATATCTTTTCATAATTTTCACTACTGTGTGTTGCAAATTCTTAGTCTCCAGTTATTTACTGGACACTTATACTTAAGAACCATATCAAAATTGTATTATGAAGTGAATATTCAGTGCTGTTTTAGAGGCAGTTTTTCTGGCCCCCAAGATCTGAGAACTTCTCAACACTGTTCAGTGATATCATCCTGGTGGGTTGATATCAGCCAGTGAGTTTTTACACCATGGAAATCAACACATGCCACAACTCACATTTGTTTGATTGATTTCCCCAGAGGGCTAGTATTTAATATGTACTAATACCCCCTTAAGAGTATTGCTCCCTCCCATGTACTCTGTAATATCCATGGGAAATGGAAGAGTTATTATCTGCAACTGTAGAACAGAGACATAGGAACAATAAAGTCCCTAAGACTATGAGCTAAGTGTCAAATCAGAAAAGCATATCTAAATTATTAAAAAGGACAAATAGATCTGATAGTGAGAGATCCAAAAAAAAAAAAAAAAAAATGGGGATGAGGGCCAGTGAATTTTTAAGAACATTTCCTAGTGTGAGTTTGCCTTGATGAGTAGGTCGTTTAAAAGAGTTCCAAAATAAGTAAAAAAAAAAAAAAAATTACTATTACTAAACGCATCAGGGTTTTGTTCATCCTGTGTTCACGGAGTACTGAACAATGAATCAGGAGTGCTCTAGTTCAATTTATTAGCAGTAACTTCCTCACTTAAAAGGATTCCAGGTTGAATTAAAGAAATAGATTCTCTGACACATTCTGTGTTACTGTCTTTATCTTATTGTAATATCATCTATTTACATATTTAACCTATAAGACTGAGTTTTTGGGTGTGTGATGATTGTATCCTAGACAGCTATTTATACCCTGGAAACTGAAGCATGGATGGAATCTAATAGAAGTGTTAAATTGACCTAAATTTAAGACTATTATAGTTGCAGCTTGTCAGAATATATTCCAGTGTACCTATTTTAATTAAAATATCCTATAGGTAATGCTGGATAAAAACACATAAATTTTAGAAAGATAGGTGTTTATGTGAAAGGCATGAAAAATTATAAAAGTCTTGTTTAACTTAACCCTGAGATCTCTATTAGGAAAATAACTTTGTCTTATAATGACTGTCTCATTGGGACTTTGTTGAATTTAGATTACAAGATCCAGTAGAACAAAGAGATCACTTATCAGGGTAACTTCTGAATTCTTATGAAAGATCACAGAATGTAACACTAATGCAAACACTGGGATTTCCTTAATGTTTAACAAAGATGCAAACTCCATCACCAAAGTGACCAGTATCCTTGTCTAACTTATATTGTTTTAAAAATAACATTTGATGATAAAAAATGCAATGTTAGTAAGAAGGAAGAACAGTATGTACCATTTATAGTAACTTTTGCACAGATTAACCTGTAGTTCAAACTCTATTTACCATGATTATGCCATGGACCTCCCAGGATCAACTTCTACTTTACACATGGAATAGGAGACCATGGGCTTCAGAAATCCATCTGGGCTTGTCTACTATGACTGTTACTAGGGAAACTATAGTCCTTCTGGAACCAAAAGATGGTTTTAGAGCCACTGTGTCAAGACTTTGGCTATGAAATTGTCTTTCATAAAGGGGGGAGAAGGAGTCCTACTACTAATGTACATTATTTATATCATAAATATGTAAATCTCCCTACTATATACAACCCCAGATTAATGGTCAAGCTCATTTTGAGAAACAGCATTTCAGATAGTAATTAGATTTTCTTCAATGTTTATAATCTTTTGTCTTAAGGGAAGTGTGGTTTGTATTTTATAGTAAACCACATTATATAAATAGGAAACATATACTTTAATGTTTTTTTTTTTTCAGAATAACATGCAAAAAAGGAAGATAAATTACCCATCTCTTGGAAAGGAGTCCAAAAGTAGGGACACACTGAGGTCTTGCAAATCTTTTGCTAAAGGAACATAGACTATCAAAGAAAATGGACTAAGGTAATTTATGTTGATTTGCTTAAGAATTTTTGGTCTAGGGAAAGGAATAGAAGACAAAAGGGAATTTTTTAAAAATGGAAGTGAACTGAAAAAAGTCACCTTAAACACAAACCCTAAAGTTTCTCTTATGAATATTTCAACAGGTAATATATTAAAATGGGTCAGAAAGTAGCTTCAAGGACAAGTTCAAATTAAACTGAGGTTTTTTTTTTATCTTGAATTCAATTTCACTAATTATTTTAATAATTGAAGATGTTATCTAAAGCAAGTTGTAAATCAGCTAATTATTTACTCTGTTTATGTTTTCTATCAAATTATGCATTTGAGTTGCTATAATAAATATTACCTTTAGGGAGATGCAGGTGTAATGTCTATGTAACATTAACTAGAACAAACTCAATTCAGTAACAAATAAAGCAGGTGTACAATTACAGTGGCTAATTTGGAAAAAAAGACAGCATGTGTATCACATATAGATCTTCATAGTCTTAGCAAAAGAAAAGAAAAGAAAAGAAAAGAAAAGAAAACTTAATTCAGTTTAAACTGGAACTACTAAGTCTGCCTTTTCCAGACTCGGGCTATCTTTAGAAACTAGATTTAGTTCTTTTTGTTCTACTCTCTTGCTCCTCTTCAGTGTTATCCCACTTTCCCCTTCTTTCTCCTATAATCACCAATTATTTCATCAAAACTTTCAAACCCAGACAACCCAGCTTCCTTTATCCAACTTTTTTACCACTGCAGACTTGGCCACACTCACTAGGGAATAAACAAGGAAAGCACTGTATGTGTATGTACATACCAGAGAGAGAACAACAGACGGGCCCAGGCGAACTTGCATTTCTTGGTAGGGGTAGGGACTGGTTAGCATGAGGGAAGTGGAAGGAAATTAGATGTATTGAAGGCAGGAAAAACTACCTTAATGTGCTGATATGAACAGGCATATGAAACCTCCAATTTATCTTTAAACATCATACATTTACCTAGGAATATCCTGAAAATGCAGAGACCAGTTAAAAAAGGATATTACCTGGACATTGGCAAGTTGGGGGAAAAATAAGGATCAATTTTATTTTTACAGGTTTGGTGTGAAGGCTTTTGTTTCCTTTATTGTGGAGATATGTTTTTGATCTCTTACCTCTTAGAAGTGGGCTCATATTAGAGGAGGGCCTTGCATCACTGAGATTAATTTAATCTTCCAACAAATATTGTTGAGCACTTATTGTTTTATGTAATGGGAGAAATACAGAGCACCTGACCCCAAAGTGCAAATAGGTAATCATATATTCTATTACATACTGAGAGAACACAGAGTAGGGCCTGCCTATCTAGTCTAAGTGGAGAGAAATAATTTCCTCTACAATGTAGAAAACATCATGGCGGTGTTTTAATTATCAAATTAAATTATCTGAGAGATTTTTTTTCTGGATATTTTCTTTAAATAATTCTACATAGGAGATTATTTCTAGTTCCAATATAGAAGGTTAATGCTCAAAAGATTAAACCTAGAGATATTAAAAGAAAAAACTTTTCTTTTAATATGTATAAATACATAGATAAATATGATTAGAGAGATTTATCTTCCAATGTTATGATTGTACCATTCTCCTTTTAATTCTTGAATATAGGACAATGTGAGTCACTTTTTTTTTTTTTTTTTTGGAAAGCTGGTATTAAGTGACACGCTTAGTAAGTAGCAATCTGAGATTCAAACTTATCTAGAAAATCTTGAAGAATAAATCTCTTAATATCACTGTAGCTAAGTTCTGTTCCCTAAAAAAGGGATGTATAGTGCCTACAATACTGTATTAGGAAAAGACTTAGAAAGACAATAGATGGAAAAAAACCCCAGCTTTATTGCATGGCACATAGTGGGAACTCTGTGCACCTAAGTATTCCTAAATAAGCCTATTACAAAAAAAGACGACACATCCAAAGTCATAGTTCTCATCTATAATTGCACCAAAAATCAAATAAATAACCTAGGAATAAATTTAAGGACATGAAATGCCTGTACTATATAAATTATAAAACATTAAAAAGGAATTGAAGAGGTCACAAACAAATGGAAATATATTCAATGCTCTTAGATGGGAAGTATTAATATTCTTAAAATTTCTATACTACCTAAAGCAATCTACAGACTTAATGCAATCCCCATAAAAATGCCAGTAGTACTGTTTTATAGAACAAGACCAAATAATCCTAAAATTTGTATAGAAGCACAAAAGCAATCATGAGAAAGAACAACCCTGGGGGTGTAATAATCCCAGATTTTAAGATATACTACAAAGCTGTGATAATCAAAACAATATGATATTGGGACACCTGGGAGACTTAGTTGGTTAACCACACAACTCTTGATATTGGTTCAGGTCATGATATCATGGTCCATGAGATAGAGCCCATAGTCAGTCTCTGCGCTGACAGTGCAGAGCCTGCTTGAGATTCTATCTCTCTACTTCTCTCTCTCTTGCTCTCCTTCTCTCAAAATAAATAAATGCGAGTCTGGTACTGTCACAAAAATAGATACATCAATGGAACAGGGTAGGGAGACCAGGAATAAACTGGAATACTGGAATAAATAAGAATGACATTAGACAACTTTCTTACACCATACATAAAATAAATTCAAATTGGATTAACAACCTAAATGTTAGACTTGAAACCATAGAACTTCTAAAAGACAACATCTCTTGGACATTAATCTTAGCAACCTATTTCTGAGTATGTATCCTCAGGCAAGGGAAAACAAAGCAAAAATAAACTATTGGGACTATAAAAAAATAAATTCTCAAAATAGCCTTTCACAGCAATGGGAAACATCAACAAAACAAAAATTCAACTTCTTGAAAGGGAGAAGATATTTTTAAACCATACATATGATAAAATATTAATATCCAACATATATAAAGAACATATACAACTTGACACCAGCAAACAACCCAATGGAAAAAAATGGGCAGAGGACCTCAAAAGAGATTTCTCCAAAGACATACAGACATGCTCAACATTACTAATCATCAAAGAAATGCAAATCAAAACCATAGTGAGATATCACCTCACATTAGTCAGCATGAGCAGTATCAAAAAATACAAGAAATAACAAGTATTGGTTACATTGTGGAGAAAAGGGAACCTTCATGCAGCATTGGGAATGTAAATTGGTGCAACCACTGTAGAAAACAGAATGGAGTCTCCTCAAAAAATTAATACAGTATGATCCAATAATTCTACTAGTGGGCATTTACTCAAAGAAACAAAAACACTACTTCTAAAAGATATACACCCCTATGATTATTGTAGAATCATTTCTTATAACCAAGATATGGAAGCAACTTTAGTATCCATTGACAGATGAATGAATGAAGATGTGATCTTTATACAAAGAAATATTACTCAGACATACAAAGAATGGAATCTTGCCATTTGTTAAAACATGGATGGACCTAGAGATCATTATGCTAAGTGAAACAATTCAGACAGAGGAAGACAAATACCATACAATTTCATTCCTATGTAGAATGTAACAAAACAAAACAGAAATAGACCTATGGGTACAGAAAACTAGTGGTTGCCTGAACAGAAGAAGTTGGGAAGAGGGGAAAAATGGGTCAAAGGGATAAGGCATAGGCTTCCAATTATAGAAGGAATAAATCACAGGGATAAAAAGTACAGCCCAAGGAATATAGTCAATGATATTGTAATAGCATTGTATGGTGACAGATGGTAGCTACATTTGTGGTGGACATGACATACAGAGTTGTCAATCACTATATTGTACACCTGACACTAATGTAACATTATCAACTACACTTCAGTAAAAAATTTTTAAAATCATAGTTTTCTCCTTAGGGTTGATTGACTCCATAAAGTACTGGGTTAGGAGAGGCCCTTTAGAGTTGTTCCTTAAAAATAAATAAAAAAAAAAAAATAGAGTACCTCAGTGTTATCATCCAAAAGCATCTGTAAGCTCAGTGACATTTAGAAATGGTAACTGTTTATATACTATTTTATTAGTATACTTTTATATAGAGATTAGAAATATGAGTCTTTAGGAGTAATATTGAACCTTTAGGTAAATATAATAGCTCATCTGGAAACAAACACCATTATCTTCTCTCCAAGGACCTGACCAGATAGCCCATTTGCCTCTTCTTATGACTAGCTTTTGGATCTTTTGCAAGCATTGCCCACCTAAAGGGAAATTCCCCTTCCCAATGCAGAACTTCAGGTCATAAATAGGTTGCAAAAATGGCATCATGACCCTGACAGATTGCCTTTATCTTCACATGTTCAGTATAGCAGAAAATTTGCCCATAGCAATGAAACCACATTGAATAAGACTATATTAAGGTTAAATTGTTAATTGCTTTTTTATTATTAGAAAATTGTACTTGCTTTAAGATAATCACTATAAAATAAGATCAGGATGTATTATTAGAAAATGTGACTTAGTCGGTTTTTTGTCGAATGCTAACAAGTGTTCTCACCATGTCAGCCAGGCCTAGAAATAAATGTGCCTTTAGGCTCTATGTTCTCTGTGGCTCAGTGTAAGCTCACCTATTCCTGCAATAACCATGTTACATTCAGAGCATTGAACTGTGAGTGGTAATTATCCAACTTGTTAATTCATCAAGGGGGAATAGGTGGTAGCCTAGACAGTATTGTATTGAAGAACAAACATGGGATGGGGATCCAGAGACACCTAGGTACAAACTTGTTAGAAATCAAGATAATCATCAAGAAACCAGGAAGTATTCAAACTCTGCATCAGACAAGGCAAACACAAGGTTCCATAGCTAGGTTAACACACACATACTCAAATACAACTTTCGATGAAAAATTAAATATGTTATTAGTCATAACTTTGGCCCCCAAGTCAAAGGAAGGGGGCTAGGCATGTGATTATTTCTAAACTATATGTAGCAGAGTTTAAATGAGTTTAGATTTTAAAAAGGGGACCTAACTTTATCCCCCACCGCTACCCATCCAAGTGGTAGTCCTGCACACACGTTCAGACACACACACCATTATCAAAAAGAGAGAAGACAATGTTTACTTGCTCCTGCAGGTTCATTTGCTCTCAGGGACCTACAGTAGTTCCAAGACCAACTTTGAGAAAAAGGGAAATAGCCGTAAGAAGGGTCTTGATTCGCCCATCCTCTACTCTGGGATAGAGAAAGGGAGGAGAAGTAAATAGCAGCTGTGGTCCATTAATGCCCTGAAGTCAAATTGATATTCCTTTTTTTAAAAAATTTATGGTTACATTAGTTTACTATTGTTGACATAACAAATTACCACAAGTTTAGTAGGTTAAAACAACATAAATGTATTATCTTACCATTCTGTAGGTCAAAGATCCAATGCTGCTCTTGTCAACCTAAAACCAAGGCATCAGCAAGCAGCCATTCCTGTGTGGAGGTTCCCAGGAGAATCGTTTTCTGCTCATGGGTTGTTGGCAGGATTCAGTCCCTTCAGGGTTTAAGACAGATCCTTTTTTTTTTTTTTTTTTTTTTTTAACCTGTCAACTACTCCCACTTCTAGAATCTACCCACATTCCTTGTTTCATGGTCTGTCTCTCTGTCTCCAACACCATCAAATGAAGAGCTAGTTCTCTCACACTAGCTTCCTCTTCCTCCCTCCATCTTGGTTTTATGGTCTAGCAATGAGCATTCTCCACATTTAAATACTCAGGTGATTCAATTGGGCACACCTGGATAATACAGCCTACTCTCCCTATTATAAAGTCAGCTAATTAGCAACTGAATTTCATCTGCAATCTGAATGCCCTTTAGCCAAAGCAACATATTTAGAGTTTCTAGAAATTAGGATATGACATCTTTTGAGGGCTGTTATATTCTCTATGACAGAAGTAAAGATAAGAATATATATGAGGATATATACATTATATATGAGGAAAAAGAAAGTGAAATATAGAGAAACCTTGAATTCTTTGTCTGGATTTCTTCTGCACCAGGTGCTGACTATTTGAATTTGAGAAAGCTACTTAAATTCTCTGAGCCTCAGTTTTCCTTTCCTCTTATATCAAAAAACTAACACCACAGTGAAGGTCTGGGGGGCAAGCAGGTATGGGGGCCAAAGGTGTGAAGAAAGATGGTTGTCTGTGGTAAACTCTGGCAAACTAGAGATAGAATGTCTCACCCAAAGAATTCAAATTCCAAAATTTTGTTTAAAAATATTCCTGACAAATAAAGTGCATATGTAAGACATATTAGGCAAAACTACCATTTTTAGGTGTTTAATTCAACTCATAAACTGTCATGAGACCTAAGAGAAATTAATATATGTAAGATACACAGCATGTAATAGGTATTCCACCCATTTTAGTTTCCTTATTTCCTAAATGGGTTGCCCTACCAGAGCTTACTAGGTTTTTGAGCATGGAAAGATCATTTCATTCATTTTTTTTCTTAAATTACTATCCATGTCATGCCATTCTGTAACCATCTGGGTTCCTTTCTACATATCCATCCAAATATGTGGCATTGAAAATCCCTATAGTCACTCATAAATCCCATCAATCACATCCAATCATCTGTATATTCATCCATGGAACATAAACATGAGAAAATGGCCAATATTCAAAATAGCCTTTTATAGATCTCATTTCATTATTTTCTTTGTGAGTTAGTTCTCTAATGTTTTTCTAATCCTCTTTTCTTATTAGTATCACTGTAGATGCTAAAGCCATATCATTTTGACAGCATTGCTTATTCATTTCACCCTTATTTCCTAATGATTCATAAAAGAATTTAAATTGTGTAGAGGCATGTTTAATGGGCACTATTTTTCTCTTCCAATTATATAGGCTATGGCCTGCATATATTGTCTTTGATATTAAGTATTCTTACATGTGTATTATCAGCTCATTTATATATTTTTAGAGATATGTTTAGGAATGGTTTAGAAACATTAATAAATGAACTTCATGTAACATCGCTCTGACTAAAAATGCACTTAGACCTGGGAGCCTGGGTCACTCAGTTGCTTAAACATCCGAGTCTTAATCTCACCTCAGGTCTCAATCTCAGGGTCAAAATTTCAAATCCTGCATTGGGCTCCACAGTGGTTGTGAAGGCTACTAAAACAAAAACACAAAAACAAAAACAAAAACTTAGGCCAAAAGATTAGACACCATCATGACTATAAATTTTTACGTGGGAACATAGAGCATTTTCCTCATTTTTCTAAAGGTTTTACTTTTTCTTAAAGTAATCTCTACACCCAATGTTAGGCTCCAACCCACAACCCCAAGATCAAGAGTCACATGCTCCATTAGCTGAAGCAGCCAGCTGCCCCATCATTTGCCTCATTTTTGAATGTTGTCCAAATTGAAGTATCTCTCAGGAAACAGCTGTCTCCATCTTTGGTTATGATAACACAGAACAAGCTAAGAGATTAAGGTCAGTAAAGCTAAATTCTTGAGATCTTTTGTGCCTTCATGAGAGATATACAAATGAAACACAAACTTGAATTAACTACTCAACACCAGGCATACAGTGAAATATTATAACAGACTTTGTGGTTTTCTCTTTCTCTTTCTCTCTCTCTTTCTTTCTTTCTTTCTTTCTTTCTTTCTTTCTTTCTCTTTCTTTTCTTTTTGAATAAGTTAGAGATATCATAACAAAATTATTTAATGAAATTTATGGGCACCATGTCAAATTTGTTATATTTCAAGGAAGAAGCTTATTCAGTGAGAGAGATGATAAAGAAAAATACTAATACTAAAGAGATAGTTGTTTATCCTGAAGGAAGGAGAGGAAGTTATCTATAGTTAATAGAAACTTGTTGGACTTTTACTAAATTTTATTTCCAATCATGGCTTTTATTTGATCAGAACATTTAAAATTTGGCT
Organism: Hyaena hyaena; assembly: GCF_003009895.1. NCBI lineage: Eukaryota > Metazoa > Chordata > Mammalia > Carnivora > Hyaenidae > Hyaena > Hyaena hyaena. The sequence goes on along the minus strand of NW_024082622.1, from coordinate 90,535 downwards.
TTATTCTGGGATTAGAAGAATAGTAAATAGTATGGTTAGGGAAATAATTTATGTCTAGGTTTAAATTCATATTAAACTGTTTTCAATTCATCTGGAGAGAGTAATTATATACTTTCAGTGTCAGATCTAAAACACATTTGTGAGAGAATGAGGACACAAATAATCACATTTGTATGATAGCTGGAAATTCAGATTGTCCTTGTCAAATTGGACATATGTATGTTCTGCGCCCTTTATTTCCCCAAGATATTTACAAATCCCATTCCCTCTTTTGGATTATCCTATCCCACTGCTCCCACTTTTATTACCTAGTCTATGCATCTTCCAATAAACTACCTGCCATTACCAGACTATGTGAGATGTCCCTGATAAGGTTTCCTAAAGTATACCATAGTAACCATATTTATAGCATGTATCATCCATTATTTTATCATTTGTTGTTCTATCTACCCTACCCGACCATATGGAAATGAAAGTGTAGACCTTTGGGTCTTCCTCACCATTATTCTTCCCATGGCATGCCATAACATCCAGCCTAACAATCATTATTCTGCTGTTAGTACGGGTGGTTACCACTTCTGAACTGTAAATACATAGGTACTATTGGAGTCCTATTGAGTGGGGAATATTCAATTAGAAATATTTCTAGTATCTCCCTTGGAGTAAGAATAACAAGATATTTCTGTTTCTATAGCTATCCTTCTTGAACACTCTAAAAATAAACCTTTTTAAGATAGGAGAGAGCCAGGATTATTTAGCATTTCAGAATTATTTGAAAGCCTCACTTTCTCATGTTAAGCATTTCCCCCAAAGCCCTGAGGAACACTGTGGAGAACAAGCTATTGTGCTGGGCAACACGTTTTATTAAGGTAACTAGTGATGGATGTTAGGTAACTGCCTAAACTCCACCCTGTCATTGTCACCCCAGGAATTTATGTACATGTTGGGATGAATGACTCATGGGCACCAATGGATATGCAATAAAGAAAATGTATTATGTACATAGTACATATCTAATGTGTTCCCAAGGAGAAGGGCTCAAACTTGGTCTGCATTGAAACAGAAAAGATCAAGGGGGCAGGATGACACTGCTTTTAATTGTGGGTAGGATCTGGGACCGGAGTGTGGGTTCCCTGAGCAGGCTGGGACATGCATGGTTTGAACTTTCTTCCTGCACCTTGGGAGAGAGTGTGAAACATAATTCTTATAAGTTTGTTCAGTTGTGAAGTAAAAGGGCCTGAGTGAGGAAGGGAGGAGTTTGAAAACTGCTAATGACGAAACATCAAAAATGGAGTCTTAGTCTTTATTACAAAAAACAAAGCTAATTCTGTTTTTAAACAATGGATTAATTATCTCATTGATAGACACTTTGATATTTGATAGGAATTAAAAATAAAAATATTAGAGGGGCACCTGGGTAGCTCAGTCAGTTAAGCGTCTGACTCTTGATCTTGGCTCAGATCATGATGTCACAGTTTCATGTGTTCAAACCCTGTATCAGGCTCTGTGCTGATGATGTGGAGCCTCCTTGGGATTCTCTTTCTCTCCTCTCTCTCTGCTCCTGCCTCACTCATGCTGTGTCTGTCTCTCTCAAAACACGTAAATAAACTTAAGGAAAAAATATATTAGAAAAAAGAAAATATTCAGCAGTGCATGTATTCTGTTTTCACCATGTATGTGATAAACTCATTTCCTCATATATTGTCATTTAATCCTTGTTATAATTTTGTGTCATAACCACATTACAGCTAAGAAATCAGAGTACAGGGATGTGACATGACATACACAAGGTCACACACAAAGAAGTAAACAGAAGCATCAAGGTGTGCGATTGCCACATCATATAGACATTTGCTCACTCAGCATACCGATGGGACGAACCTGAGTTAAACACCTAAGTTTTCTCTTCTCAGTGTAGAATATCTGAAGACTCTTAATGTTTCCTACACCTTGGGGGAAGGAGAGGTGAATGAATTCAGTATCTTTTTTTAGTTCTTAATGCCATACCCTGACCAGTGTGCTAATGAATCTGAGGACCATCGTGTAAGGTCACTTTACCCACCATCCTGTTTCCAAGAAGCAAAATACTTGCAAGACCTACATTATTCAAGGCACTACTGTTTTTTTAAGTGTTATTGTAACCAGACTATTTGTGTCACAGTACATTGTGCTCAGAAAAGGATTGCTAAAACAGGACAGGAGCACCTATGTTACAAATCAAATTTCGTCTCATGACGTGCAATATTCATACTGATTCCATAATTCAACCTTAGAAACATATTTCTTTCCTTTGTTTCCATACCTGAAAGATCTCTTAATGTGTAATTTCACTGAGTAAATACACACTGATTCCATGTGCTCTTAAAGTGTCATTAACATACAGTATACACAACCTGTTCAATTCCTCTCTGAACTGTACTAAAAATAAATGCAGAGCAGTTATTGTAATTATAGAGTAAATATAACAAATTGACATAATTATAATTAAATCCAGGAAAAGTGGTGAGCACTTTGAAACACAAAATTAATTCGAGACCCTCATTTGTGGTTAAAAATTCTCTCCTTGAAGAAGCAAAATATTAACTGAGAACTTAGAGGCAGAAAATCAAAGGCTACAAAGCAACTTTCCCTTTCTAGGGCAAGAACAATGATCCATAAGCCAAATTTGAGCTCCATGCGTATTCACCCAGCTTACATGAAAATGGTAAAATGGCGCTTTCATGCTAGGGTTTTGCCTACCTCTATAACGTGAAATATTGATATGAAAGAAATATTCAGATAATAAAAAGAAAGTTAAAAACACACATTCACATATAAGTGGGTCTCATTTTTGAGTTTCTAGTAAAATTCTTGGGCCCGAGTTATCCGAACAATTGTCTCAATTCCTTAAGACACTTTGCATATAAATAAAGGTATTATGTACAGCCTCATTTTTCCAAAGTTTTTTTGTCCTAGGTAGTTTTGCTTAAAAGTTTTCTTGAAAGTACCATGCAAAAACAAAAGCAAACAAACAAAAACACCTCTCCTTGGCTTTTCCTTCTCTTCTCTGAGCCTGATTTTTTGGGTGCCCAATTTTTCTGGGTTTGTTTTGGTCTTACACAAGTGAGAGACTGCTAAAAATCCCTGGTGGGACTCAGTATGTTGTTTTTCAGTGACACACAGAACTTCATTAAAGCTAACTTTGTCAATATGAAGATGACTGCAGATAACTCATCCTTTCAAAAGACTGCACTTTAAGATTAATATAAATAATGTGTCATAAATAGTACCTGCAAACTGTCTACTATGACAGAGTTCAAGTATACAGTAAACAGATGTCAGTGATTAAAGAGTATCTCATGGACATACTTTCAAATGAAGATTTCAAAGACAAGGACTAAGGAAGGAATGCACAAGCAAAGAAGACGAGGGCAAAATAATGAGGATAATTGTGTATAAGTAGAGAGAGACTTATAATATATATTTTTAATAGATAATCATGCAAGTTGGACACAGATAAATGGTAACTATGACGAGTTTTATTGCACAGTTTTTTGTGCATATTAAATATGACGAAGAGATGACACGATGTCTAAAGATAAACCCAAGTGTATCAAGAATGATGGATGAGGGTAATTGTATTTTTAATTTCTGAGGAACCTCCACACCGTTTTCCAGAGTGACTGCAACAGTCTGCATTCCCACCAACAGTGCAAGAGGGTTCCTATTCCTCCACATTCTCACCAACATCTGTTGTGTCCTGAGTCGTTAATTTTACCCACTCTGACCGGTGCAAAAAATTAAAAATATAATTACCCTAGGAGCCAGGAATAGCACTACTAGGGATTTATCGAAAGGATACAGGAGCACTGATTCATAGGGGCACATGTACCCCAATGTTTATAGCAGCTCTAACAATTGTTATCAACATTTCCAAGTTATGAAAAGAGCTCAAATGTCCATCAACTGATGAATGGATCAAGAAGATGTGGTTTATATATACAATGGAATAGTACATGGCAATGAGAAAGAATGAAATCTTGTCACTTACAATAATGAGGATGGAACTGGAGAGCATTATGCTAGGTGAAATAAGTCAGTCAGAGAGAGATAAATATCATATGTTTTCACTCATATATGGAATTTCAGAAACTTTAGCAGAAAGCTGTGGGGGAAGGGAACAGGAATAAAATAGTTTCAAACAGAGAGGGAAGAAAACCATAAGAGACCCTTAAATACAGAGAACAAACTGAGCATTGATGGAGGGGGCAGGGGAGAGGAGACAATAGGCGATGGGCATTGAGGAGGGTAGTTGTTGGGATGAGTACTGGGTGTTGTATATAAGAATGAATCATGGGAATCTACACCCGAAGCCAAGAGCACACTGTATACACTGTCTGTTAGCTAACTTGATAATCAATTATATTTTTAAAAAACAATAAAAAAATAAAGACCTATTACTTTGTCAAAAAAAAATGATGGGATGAGGAATATGCGGCACAGAGACAAATGTCACTGAATTGGCAAGGACTGATGATTTTATGAACTCTTTGTACTTCCTATGACAGGGAATTATGGGGATTACAATAAATTTGTAAACACATTTCAAGGAAAATTCTTGTGCATTTTATGATAGGAGAGATATTTTATAAATTTTTGTTCATTATTCGGCCAAGGGAAACTGATCAGTCAGTAATGTCACCAGCAAATAAAAAATAATAGTATAAAGCAACAGTAAGAAATATATTTATCTATATATTCCTGATTGCTTTTAATCAATGTACTTTTTGTAATATGAGTAACAATGTAGATGTAAACAACACTAAAATTTCAATGATGAAATTTCCTCAGTCTTGATCCCAAGGAATTTTTACTTGTTCAAATTGTTAAACTACATATTTTCCACTCTGGAGAGACAGTCTCTCCAGACTGATTTCTCAGATATTTTAGAAGATTCTCCAAACTCATAATGTGTTCTTAGCATTCACATTTGAAATCAGTACATGAAGTCTGGTAGTTCAGAGAATGCGAACTGACAGTACACTCTTATCATATCATGTTATTTCCTCCTTGTCCTCAAGGTCCCTTCCTGCTGCCTCCTATGTAAAGGCTGAAATAAAGAGTATTCCAATTTTTTAAAAAAAAGTCTCCCACTTCCCATTAAAAACATAGTGAAGTTTTCCACTAGGCACACAACTCTGATTTTTCATAATCAATGCAACTTCTGTTTTGGAGGTACACAACTTTTTTTAATGACTGGTTTGTAATATGCTAATTGGCAAGTGCCATGGCAGGCATCTCTGACCACAGTGAGTTGAGCTAGGTGGTAGAGGACTTTCATTAAAGAGACATTATGCTTATTTTCATTTATGTTGTCTCCTACTCCCTGTACTATGTGTGTGTGTATATATATATATGTGTGTGTGTGTGTGTGTGTGTGTGTGTTTCTAAGCTGGAGAGTTATATTCTCTTTCCACCAGAGGGTACTGTGAAATGTTAAATATATAAGAATGTCATATATTGTTCCAAGAATGAAATCTACACAGACCATAAAAAATATAAAGGTAGATGTAAAGCCATTTGATATAAACCCTTATTTCACTCCTTGAAGGCATGAAGAACTCGGGCATAATATTCAGGATACTGCAATAACCTTTCATTTGGCATGGGTGTTGATGACTTTTGTTGCAAAGGATACTGCTAATTTAACAATCTATTCACTCTCAAAGAAAGTGAGAGAACAAATGAGGAACTATGAGAAAAGGGAAAACTAATAATTTTGTGTTATATAAACGGAATATACAGACCTCAGTAATACATAAAATGAACTGAACTCCAGGTATCAGGCTCATCCTTTCCACTTGAAAAAAAATTTGCAAATTGAGATGAAATGGAAAATTTCAATTTAGGCAATTTTGTCATTATTCGCCCTAAAGTTAAAGTTGCCTAAATTAATTTTGAAGAGCCAAGAATATTCTCAATAAAAATATTCTGGGAAAATTATTTATATTCCTTACTTGCTTAATTTTGAAAGCAGCCTGTGAGAAAACAAGCTTTCCCCAATACTTCATTGGGACAGTCCCAGGTTTAGATTCTTTTATTTAATCTGTAGGTCATTGACAGTCATGATTGGAAAGGAATAATCAAAAATATATCTCAAAGTAGACTTCACGCTGTGGAAGGACAGGGCAATGGTAGATGGTCTCGGAAGTGATGGTTTTCCCAGCATCACTCTGCTTTCTAGAGCCATAAGATTTGGTAAAGAAGAGAAATAATCCTGCCCTGTACAGAGGCATAATAAAAATTCATGAAAAAGGAGTTATGAGGGGCACCTGGGTGTCTCAGACAGTTAAACACCAAACTTTGGCTCAGGTTGTGATATCACAGCTCATGAGTTTGAGCCCCATGTCCGGCTGTGTGCTGACAGCTCAGAGCCTGGAGCCCACTTTGGATTCTGTGTCTAGGTCTCTCTATGCCCCTCCGCACCCACACTCTGTCTCTCTGTCTCTCTCTCTCTCTTTCTCAAAAATAAACACAAAGTTTTTTTTTAAAAAAAGGGAGTTATGAAAACAACTGAGGATATGGAAGGTTAGAGCGGTGTCCCCAAATAACTGACAAGATCTACCAAACATTCATTTAGGGAAGAACAAAGGACAACATATAAAGGAAAACAAAGAGGGTGAAAGGGGGAAGAAAAGGACAATAAAAGCAGTCCCATGGAGACTGAGCACCATACAATAGATATATAAACAGAGAAATGACAGCAAAACACACATACCATATGATGTAAGTTATAGAATGTGAAAATGAAGGAGAGAAAACTACCGAAGAATAATAGGACAAGAAAGAAAAGGCCACAAAGGAAAGAATAGAGACTAATAATTATTTTCAGTGAAAACTGCATAGCCCTGGTATGAACTAAATACCATACAGCAACAGTAGGAGCTCATAAACTCTATTTCATTAACATAAGAGGATTCCAGAGAATAATAAAAAGAAGGGGGAAGCATGCTAAGACTGCAAACGCATGTCAATGCTATAGCCGTTGTAAATAAGAGAACATGTACTAACTCCCTCTGTTACAGCAAAATTGATGGTTTTGAATACATATGCATTTCTGTGTTTATAATTTGCTATTTTTGTAAATCTCAATTATAATTGATCATTACTATATGATACTAATTTTAAACAAAACTAAAATCAAAAACAAAAACAAAAACATGTCTTCACTTAAGAAAGCGAACAAAAGCAGTTAAATCAAAAGTACGCAAATCTGCACAGGCCTGCTAATTTCTGGTCACTAGACAGAGAAGGAGAGCCACTGATTGGGTCTCCTGAGTGCACGTCTACCATAGACGGAATGGTGTAGAAACTCACAATGATGGTATTTCAAGAGGCAAAACTGATGTAATGACAAGACTGTTGGCCACTGGGGTAAGAAAATGAGAGCTCACATAATGACTTTTCCACAAGCTAGCTGTAAGACCCCAGGCAAATCTTTTTATCTTTATGATTCTGTTTCTTGAAGAACACACAGCAGTGTTATTATTTTTATAAAGGTTGAAGATATATTTATAGGGATGAATGCCCAAGATAAAACTAATTTTAATTCTCTTAACCTAAATATATACAGCCACAATTTAGTGGGGAGGCTTAAAATATTGCCCTGGGATTAAATATCAATACGGTGCTGTAGCTTTTAAAACATCAGCGGTGATTCAAAGGATGCTAACTTTGTTGTCTTTGCCTTTGAAGATTGTATACCAACTATCTTCTCCACATTTGATATGATGTTCACATGTGAAATGAATAACAATAGTAGAAAATGCATTTTAACGTACTAAGCTGTTTGTGCGTATCTTCCTTTGAAATAATGTTTTTGAAGGCATTTGTCTGAAATTAATCTTTAATTCAACTGATCATGAAATTCTACCACTCTCATCCTTCTCATGACTTCTAATGACACTTAAAATTCCAAATCCAGGCACGCCTGTGTGCTTCAATTGTTGAGCATTGGACTCTCCATTTCTGCCCAGGTCATGATCTCAGGGTCTTGGGATCCTGTCGGCTCTGTGTGAAGTGTGGACCCTGCTTAGTATTCTCAATTTCTCTCTCTCTCTCTCTCTCAATCTCTACTCGAGTCCCCTGCTCACACACATTCTAAGAAAAGAAAAAACATCCCAAATCCTTACCAAGAGCTTGCAGGCCTTATTCACATTGCTCAAATTGCTCAAAAGCACCTCTTTGCCATCAATTTTTGTTCCTTGCCCTTTACTTCCTGTGCTGTCATGTTGTTCTCGTCTTCCCCAAAACACTTCCACACATTCCTGAGGAGTTTATGCTGTATTACTGCTTAGATACTCTTCCATCAGACCTACTAAGGATTTTCCCTCAATTCTTATAACCCATGTGGGTGTTTTTAATGTCATAAAACCAAGGCATGCATGCTATGTCTGTTCTCAACGAAAAAGTAGTGAAGCTTCTTGGTAGAATTTTAAAATTTATTTTTAAAATTACAGTTCAAAGCCAGAAAATTAAGCATCTCATGTTACACAGTTAACTATTGCGCAAAATGGAAATTACAATCTCCTTAGGTAAAAAGAAGTTCTTGAGAATTGTGAATATGATTGAACTATATCATTCAAGATTGTGATGGATAGCTGGATTAATGTGTTTTTACTTTTTTGTTCACTTTTTATGTTTTAATTTTTTTTAAAAATTTTGTTCACTTTTTTAAAAAGGAAATATAAAGGTAGGATTTCATCTGTAGATCATAACAGTAAGGTCATTATTTGTGTCCTATAATCGCATCTTACTGACTTCCTGTTTAAGAAGCTTCTCCCAGTTTCCCATCTATGAAGTGTACTAGATAATATGATATGTAGTAGTGAGGGGAAAAAGCCAGGCTTATTTTTTCTTGTTATTGTTTTTGATGTCATTTTGTCCTTGCAAATACAGCTTTTAAAAAGTTTATTTATTTATTTTGTGTGTGTGAGAGAGAGAAAGTTGGAGGGGCAGAGAGAGAGTGAGAGAGAATCCCAAGCACACTTCACACTGTCAGCGCAGAGTTGGCATGGGGCTCTGTTTCACCAACTGTGACATCATGACTAGAGCCAAAATCAAGAGTCTCACCCTTAATGTCTTGAGCCACCTAGGTGCCCCACAAATACACATTTCTTGATGCAGGTCACAGTTGTATGTTAGATTTGGGATCGTCTTTCACATTCATCTTCAAGAGCTTCTTCAATCTGAAGCAGAATAGTTGAGAGAGAAAGAAAGAGAGGACAAACACAGATAATAAAAAATAATAAAAGGAAGAGGGATAGATAGAGGAACAGTTCAGACAGAAATATTGTATTCAAATTCCTATCAAAGTTAGAGAACCACTGGGAAACTGTGGTGTACTCTATCTAGGTTCTCCAAATATCCAGGAAATCAAGTTACTCAGGCTGTGCCAGCTGCGAGAAAAAATAAAATGGGAGCTGTACATATATAACATATATATTTATATGTTTTATACATCAATATTATTTTATATTAATATACATATATTATTATATTAATATATATACACTATATTATTAGTACAATATTTGTGTTAGATATATGAAAGAATAGTTTCCAAATTGCATTTTTAAAGAACACTGTCAGTTCTGCATATCTTTCATGTGATTATGAAGAACAAATATTAGCATAAATATGTAAATGCTACAGTAATGGCATAAGAAAGTGCATTTATTATACTTTTTGTAGGAATTGGAGCTCTGACATCACTGAATCAAAATGGCTTACAGAGTCATTCTCTGTTTTGCCAATTGTAAAGGTCACTTGAAGTACACAAAGAGAGATTTGCTGGAAAATTTGAATTTATTTGGAACTGAGCTCCTAATTATCTTAAATGCTGTGTTCTTATCCTGATTGCTTCTGAGAAAACAAACCCTTTTTATGCTCTCCTGCAAACCTACTAATGACAGTTTTTAAAGGGTACTTTTTAAACCTGTGTGTGAGTTCATGTATGTGCCTGTGTGTTTAATTATTCTCTGTTGTTTGTTTTTTTCAGTAAATCTTGGGGAAATAAAACATGATTTTTGTTATGAATCTTCAACCTATGTTGCCTTACTCATGACTTATCCATGTCCAATTCAATTTGTTGAAGACTGAAGGCTCACTCTCTCTTGGTATGTTCTGATATGCATGCCTAAGACAGGTGATTAAGACGCTTGGATTCTCCACTAGAATTTCTATTCAGTTTGTCAAATGCTTGTGGCCATAGTCTAAAATATGATATCATAATAAAAAATATCAGCCATATTTCCTGTACAGATGGTTGTGGAAATTGACATTCTAACATGATAATAAGTTCATCACCCTATGGGTTGCCAATTTATACATTTTTTTCCCAAAGTGTACACTTCTATCAAATGGAGGGCTATTTTAAACATGAATAGTTCATGACTGATTAAAATTATGCCTAATCAATTCACTCCTTATTTTACACTATAAAACTTTTATTTTATTATTATTTTTTTATTTTTTAAAATTTACATCCAAGTTAGTTGGCATACAGTGCAACAATAATTTCAAGATCAGATTCCTTAATGTCCCTTATCCATTTAGGCCATCCTCCCTCCCACAACCCCTCTAGTAACCCTCTGTTTGTTCTCCATATTTAAAAGTCTCTTATGTTTTTGTCCCCCTCCCTGTTTTTATATTATTTTTGCTTCCATTCCCTTAGGTTCATCAGTTTTATATCTTAAAGTCCCCATATGAGTGAAGTCATATGGTATTTGTCTTTCTCTGACTAATTTCACTTAGCATAATACACTCTAGTTCCTTCCATGTAGTTGCAAATGGCAAGATTTCATTCTTTTTTGATTGCTGAGCAATATTCCATTGTATATATATGTGTGTATATATATATATGTATATATATATATATATATATATATATATATATATATCCTATCTTCTTTATCCATGTATCCATCGATGGCTATTTGGGCTCTTTCCATACTTTGGCTATTGTTGATAGTGCTGCTATAAACATTGGGGTGCATATGTCCATTCACCCCTTCTTCTACACCTTAACGTGACAGCCTTAGGGAGAAACTACTATATTGTACATATGATGTTAGGTGTTGAGGAGATCATAATGAATAAAAGTAGCTAGTTCATGGGGTTTAAAACATAGAAGGATATAAACAATAACGGCAATTAAATACTATATATCATGAAAGAACATAGAAGAAGGAATGTCAATAATTATTGCTGGGAAAGAAAATACTACACATGTCTTTTTATTTTAAAGATTATTTATTTATTTTGAGAGAGAGAAAGCATGAGTGAAGGAGGGACAGAGAGAGATGGAGAGAGAATCCCAAGCAACCCCCACACTGTCAGTATGAAGCCCAATGCAGGGCTCAAACCCACAAACTGTGAGATCATGACCTAAGTCTCAATCAAGATTTGGATGCTCAACCGACTGAGCCACCCAGGTGCCCCGACATTTCTTAAGTTAGGAAGGACTCCTTAATCTTGAATCTAACCTTATTCCGTATAAAATACCATGCCCTTCTAGCAATGAGCTCTGATAGTTTGTGCAAGACTTTAAACTGTAGATTATCTGTTATACACACACACACACACACAAAACCTGAATCCCTTATTCTCTTTCTTTCTATCTTTTTTTTTACCTCAACCCAAGATGTTTGGTCCAGCTCTTGTAGTTTTCTGCTCTAAGTTAACTGTTTCAAGCTCTAGATCCTGCTATTTTAAGTTGAACTCACCAAAGAATTGAAAAGATATGTCTACCCTAAAATAGCTCTTCCCTAAAGAAAGAAACATAAATATGTACAGACCAATACAGTAGAAATGTGGCAAATGTTATTTCAGAATTATGTACAGAGTCCTCTTTTAGTGTACAGGACAGATTGAATAGCTCTATGAGGTCAGTGTAGGCTTAAATAGATGACATGTGAGATGAGTATTGAATAGGCATGGGGAAATGGCCATTTGTTCTTCATCACTGTGTCATATACTAAGAGACTAGAATACAGTGAGCATTGACCATTGTTTGAATCACAGAACAAGTCATTATGTTTTACACTGCCCCCTCCCCCATGGTGGTGGGCTTCTATGTAGTTGGATTAAACTTCCAGATTCTCTTCTCAACCTTTGTCTTCTATGTACATCTTGCCAATTTTCTAACCTAGTGTCAAGACTGCTCTAATTATGATTGATATGAACTCATTTTATATTCACCCCATTCTCTCTCTAGTTAGGTACAGACATAACTATAAAGAGAGAGCAATTATTTAGGAAGCATATAAAAAATATTCACTCATAGCCTCAGTGTAAAATAAAATCTTGAGGGAAGAGACTCTTCTCATGTAGCTAAAGGGGCTGTCTGTGCTCAGAATGGAATTTATCATCACTTCCTCCTATGTGCTCTCCATTATCACAAGTTTCTGAAAGACTATTGTGTTTGCCAGCATGCTTCACTTCCAGGTATTGGGATGTGATTGCCATTTTTTTCCAATGAGAGCCTTTTATACAAGATCTGAAAGGTAGAAGGGAAGCAGAAAACATCAATGCTCCTCCAGCAGTGACATGCATCCACATGGGCTTCCACGGATTTTTTTTTAACAACTAGCAGTTCCTTTGTAAATTATTTGCCTCAGTGCTACAGATAATTGCATAGGTGGGATTTCTTATAGTTCCTGATGTGGGCAGTGACAGTAATTATGTGGCAAAAGTAACTTCCTAGTGTCCTGAAAGCTAGTGGTGAGTAGCAAAAATGACAAATTGTGACACCCTTCTTTGACATTTACTCTTCTGCCTTATTTTATAAGCACCTACTTTTTGATCACATATTATTCTGTTTAAAACATCTATAAGGATTATATTTTCCTTACTGAACCCTGAGCATATGATTACATGCTTTCATCATGTTAGGATGATATTTTACTTGTGTAATAGTGAATTCCTCTTTATATTAGTTACAGTAAATACATTCACTTTAATAAAAAATATATTCAGTATTTCATTAAAGCAAACTTCTGTAGGTTTATAGAATATATCACATATAAGTATTTATTTATACTGAGATCATGAATAAATACATTAAAATGAGATGTACTTATAGCTTAAATATCATCTGTACATTGACCCGACCATGATTTCTGTTACAGATGTACATTTTCACTTATTATCAAATAGATCTACTAAGATAACATAAAAGCACCTAAACTCTTATGGCCAAAACTGAACACAATGGCTGATATTCCATGTACCTACTTTCTAACCCAAAAGCCTAGGGCTGATTCTTCTTCATTACTGGGAGCCAATCATTTAGAATTTGGATGTCTGTTTAAGGTTAAGATATGGGTGCACAGATACCCACACCTGCCCAACCCCCCCACAGACACATACATACAATTATGTATTGAATGGAAAATTATCCCTCTCCAAATTACCCTTGAAATATATAATACTTATTGCTGTATATCCGCCAAGCATAGGAAGGAAATAAAATAAATACTAAGAGAATAAGACAATTGGTCAGCACTGCCTTTCTTTTCTAGTTATCTTTGGAGAAGAGAACTAAAGCTCCATTTCTTTACAAAGACTTAGCTTTAATCAGAAAAAAAAAAGCATCAGGATATAACCTGATGGATACTTGGCATAGCTTCTCTACCATAATGAAATTCAGTGGGGTCCTAGTTAAGATTTCATCACTGCATTCACTAAAATTCATTGTGTTGTCTCTTAATTCAACTTAATTCATTTAATTCTACTGTGTTGAATTCTATTTATTTTCCAGGTCAGTCCTTATTCTCATTCACCCTTTATTTGAAACCCTCCCTTCCCTTTCTCTTATGTTTTCTGATGAGGGACAATGAGATAAGCATCTCTGCTCTGGATTGAAACACCTGGGTTAAAATTCCAGTTCTGTCAGTTCGTGATTTTGCAGAATTTGCTTAAACATTTTGTGCTTCAGTTATCTCCCCTGTCAGATGAGAATCACAACAGTACCTGGAAGTACAGTTATTATACAGACTAAACCATATAACACATACAAAGTGTTTCTGGCATTTCAATAAAATTTACTTATCATTAAGACAATTGTAGAACATGCAAATTTTATTTTTTGTTTCTAAGGACTGTTGAAATCATCTATTGCTGCATGAAAATACACGTCAACTAAAAACTGAAAGCCTAAAATAGCAAGGGTTTTATTAGTTTCACAGATTTTTGTAAGTCGTGAAGTGGAAATGGGCATAACACAAGTGACTTTTCTCTCCTTCACAATGTCTGAGACTCGGGTGGGAATATTCAAAGGCTGGGGATGGTTCAGCTGAGAGCTAGACTTGTCTGAAAGACGCATTCATTCACATATCTGACAGTTAGTGCTGGCTGTTGACTACAGTGTCGGCCATGACTGTCAACCAGAAAATTTCTAAGCAACTGCTTGGGCTTCCTCGCAGAATGGTGGCTGGCTTAAAACCATGAAGGTAGCAAGAAAAAAATGTATAATATTATGCATTGCAGTAATGCATAATATTTTTTAAAAATCTTGCCTTGAAAGTGCACAGTGTTTACTGGCTGTTGAGGCATTTATAAAGTCTTTCCCAGATTCAAGGGGAGAGGTTATAACCCCCATAGTTCAATAGAAGGAGTATCAAGGTTCTATTGTAAGAAAAGTATGTAGAGTGGCAGATATTGTTGCAATTATCTTTGGAAAAGAATATCTGTACATTTACTTTATCTCCCATTTTGATTACATTATTTCCTAACTATAAACTCGGATAATAATGGAGATAGCAGGCAGTCTCTTTTTCACATATATAGAATAACTTTAGTATTTCACTTTTTATTATATTATCCTTCTTTTGTGGTGGTTTGTATTCATCAATTGCTTTGATCCATTCATGAATTCCTTTCATAAGTCAGTGGCCACCATTAATTCCCTCTCTACATCTGTGCAAATAGAGAGGTAGATTCTCTCCTTGAATCTTGTCTTACCTTGTGACAATTTATCTAATAGAATGTGGCAGATATGATATCCTGGAACTTCTGAGCCCAGGGTTTATAACAATTGGTAGCTTTCTCTACCTTCATCTTAAAATTATCTGGGTTAGCCCTACATGACACTATGTAAAGCAGACAAACCTCCTCCCAAACTTCTCTCAGTCAACTGACAAAACAAATAGAGATAATAAAATGGTTCTTGTTTTCAGCCACTAAAAAGCTGAAATTGTGAGGGCTGGCAAAACTTATATTCATAGGTCAAATACACAGGCTGGAGATTCAGGCAAAATTTTTATGTTGCAATCCTTGGCAGATTTGCTTCTTCCCTGGGAGATTGGTCTTTGATTTTAAGACCTTCACCTGTTGGATGAGGCCCATTTGCATTATGAAGGATGATCTCTTAAGAATCCATCACTCCAACCAGTATAGTGCTTTCCTTTTCTGCCTGTTGATTCAAAGGCATGAGTTGCTCAAAGTGTCAGGATACTATGTCTTGACTTTCAAATCAATGGAATCATTGTGTTTATTGGTGAAAATAGTTTTCCCTTTGGAACTAAGACCTCAAGCTAAGTAGAGTGTAAGGTTATAGGGACAGAAAGCAAAAATTTTGCTAGTGGAATACAGGGGATAATAATGAGTGGTATACTTCCATTTATACCCCTTGATTCCTGGGCCCTAAATCCTGACTATGGGAGAAATGGGACTATATATCAGATGCGATCATTGTGGAATAATATCTGCCACAACAACAAGCATATTAGCATCATAACAAATGATGAAATATGAAGGTTATTCTATTAAAGCGAGAAAGGTATGTAAGAAAAAGATTACCATTACTTACATAAGTAGAAAAGGGATGCCTTCTGTCTTCATTACTATCCAATGATGTGTTATGAATAATATAATTAATATATAGTATAACTAAATACAATATAACAACAACAACAATAATATAATTAAGAATATAAGTGCAGGGTGGGAGAGAAGAGGTAATGTAGCAGGAGTAAGGATCATGGGCTTTCGAGCAACTTTTTCAAGTAATTTACTTATGGTATCAGGGCCTGCTCAGACCCAAGCATGTCCATACCACTTTTGTTGGTGATAGAGTGTTGCTGTACACACCTAAATTATGGCTTTGTGGTCATATAACACCCAGTTCATGATGGACAGTTCAAATTGTATGGTAACTCAGTAACCTCAGTTAAATATTCAGTCTCTACTAAGGCCTAATGGCAAGCCAAAAGCTGTTTCTCAAAAGAAGAATAGTTATGATGGAGGCTAAGAGAGCTTTGCTCTAAAACTGTAAGGGTCTGCACTATGATTCAACTAAAGACACCTGCCAAAGGGTCCAAACAGAGTCCCTATCTATACTGTAAGTACCATTGAATTTGCTGGATCATATCACACAAGTGGTAGAGCAGCCTAGATCAGTTGCAGAGCCTTCCTTTGTTCAGGATCCCATTCAAAACAAATAGTTTTTGGATTCACTTCATAAATGGATCAGAGTAAACACACCCAAATGAGGAATATGTTGTCTTCAAACAACAAATACACCGCCAGCTTAAGAATTTAATTTGTATTGTAATTCAGCCACTGGCAAGATAAGATTCTGGCTGCAGTGTTCAGCAAACTCAGCTCTGTGGCTCCAGGAGATAAAGTTTTCAGGGCAGATACAGAAACCTGACAGGTTTTCATTTATGTGGTGCTTGAGCTGGGAATTTGATCCTTGAGCTCATCCATTTGTTTCCCAGCTTTGTCCAGGACAATAGGACTAACTAGCCAATCTCAGAAAACTTCTGAATTTGACAAAAATACTCCGAGGTATCAAATAATGATCACCCAGACACGCGTCTCTTGTAAGTTTTTAATTAGGCATATCCAATGATATTTCATGTATCTCTATTGCCACATGACACCATGAATAATTCATGCTCTTTTTTCTACTGAAAATAGAATATACTACATTTAAGTCTAATCAACTTAAAATAAACAATTTCAGAAATCCCAGAACCATTTCTGACAACTCACCTTTAATATTCTTTTCCTCTGGAATCACTCTCATTACCAAAATTTGTAATAGTCAGTGCTTTCCAGTGTTCTTCAGAGAAATAGCACCAACAGAGTATATATATATATAATATATATATACGCACACACACACATATATATACATATATATGTGTATATATACATGCATGCATGTATATACACTATATGTTATATATATATAATATAAAATATTATATATTGTGTGTGTTATATATATATATAATTTATTTTAAGGAATTCACTCATATGACTATTATTGCGGAATGTGAAGCCTGGAAAGTCTGAATGTTTAGGGTAGGCCAATAGGTTGAAGATTCAGGTAAAAACTTGATATTAATGTTACAGTCTGAAATCCATAAGGTCGCCCAGCAGGCAGAAATCTCAGGCAGGTTTTCTATGTTGCAATCTTGAGGTAAAATCACTTCAGAAAACCTCAGTCTTTCATTTTAATGTCTTTACTTGATTGAATGAGGTCTACTCACATTATCAGAGGTAATTTACCCAAAGACTCCAGATTGAAGTCATAATCATGTTTAAACAATGCCTTCATGGCAACATTTAGACTAGTATTTGACCAAGCAACTGGCACCATAGTCTAGCCAAGGTGATGTATTAAATGAATCATCATACTAAATAAAACTATACCTTTTGAACCTAACACTTTTACTAATAGATTTACAGACCAAACAGCAAAGCTATCAACTGGTTTTATTTAGTCATATGTAATAAGGTATAGATGGGAGAGTTGAACTAAAGAAGGGACTGCTTTGTTTTCATAGTAAATTTAAGAAAACATTTTCAACCAAATATATACCAAATTGGAAGAACAAGCTGTATATCATTATAGTTTCTCTAGCCTACAAGAGATGCTCCAAAATAAGTAAGTCACTTAATTAATGCCTGGGGCAAAGTCAAATCTTAGCTCAAGGCTTTTTCTGTAAACTGTAACCTCAGTTACAAGATTAAATCAAATGTATGCCTGTAAAAGTCTTTGCTAAAACCCTGGATAGATGTAGTGGTTTGACTTGTAGATCCTCTCATTGAGACAGAAATATGTCTCAGAGTTCTGTGGTGGTTGCCCTATAACTACTCTCCAGATTGAAGTCATAATCATGTTTAAACAATAACTACTATAACTATAACTACTATAACTACTCTGAATCTTAGTCTCAGGTAGTGAGAGGGCTATTCTTCCTAATTATTTCTGGTTAAGGCTTTTGTCTAAGTAGATTTTTATCATAATCTGATATGCAGGAAGCTCTCAGAAAGTTTTAAAGAACTACATAATTTTTAATTGAAAGGAATGTAGTTAAATATGTAAGGAGATCACTGGACCCCAATCCTCCTACATGCAAGCAAAGAAACCTAGGTATCTGCAACCAAGGATTATTTCTAGTGAAATAAGGGATGGATCAGAGGGCAGAGTCAGAACCCCAGATGAAAGAACCAAGAGCCATTGACAAATACTGCTAGGGAGAATTGAGTCTCAAGCAAAGATAGTCCTTGACTCTGGAGCTGGAAGAAATGGTAACATACACCCAACTGGGCTTCAAATGAACTTCCATCTATCATTTACTATATTGTGTCTTTCATTTTCCTCTTTACAAACTGCCATATCTATTGTGATTATGCTGTCCCTTTTTCACCACCATATGGTAGGTTTGTAGGGGGAAAGTTAACTTTTCTCTGTAAATAGAAAAATGCACTTGAGAAGTGACTTCCAAAGTGCTACATCTGAGGAGCTTCATCTACACCCAATGATAAGATCCTGTCTTATGATTCACTGCTCTAATTTAGGGGAGGATTTGGTTACATTTTGCATATAAGAGGGATATGGATCATTGTGGCCAAAGGGTTGACTGTGATAGTTGATCTCTTATATAACAAGTTTCTTCTTTTCCTGTATGAACACCCACATCCAGGGCTGCTTTGGCTATAGAATGTGGCAGAGGTCATATTCTAGGATTCTGATTTCAAACTTTTCTTCCTCTTGGAATCCATGTGCCTGTAATGTGAGCTCAATCCATACAGAATAGTCATGTGAATAATATAGTAGGCTGCCCATCTATTTAATTTCTAGGGATGCCATGATCAAATGGCAAATGTCAAAGGTCTCTACAAGTCAGATTGTTTTGATTACTGTTTTGCCTCCATTGTCCATCATTGCAACCACTATCACCTTATCTTTGGTAAATAAGTGTCACCATTTGGCTCCTCTAGGATTCTATTATACTCATTGTATTTAGTGTTCCCCCTTCAATGGTGGCAGTTACCATTTCTGAACTACAAAGAAGGAAAACCACAGAGACCTTCAGTGATGATGGGGCCGCTCAAATCAATTTTTTTCTTATATTTTTGGTTAAAAAAATATGTGTTTCTGACTATCTTGGGGAGTGTGAGCAGGTCTTCCATGATAAAATTATCTAGGATTCCAATCTTGTTAAGGTTTGGTATATGCTTCTCTACAGCGTATTACCGTATTTCTGGTATTTCAACATCATTTAGTGTATGCCACCTTTTGGTCCAAGTCCAGTTAGCCAGTTAAGCAATCTTTGAGAGTCCTGCCTATTTCCTTGGGCTAACAAAATGAATACAGAACCTCTGCATAGGGGGACCATAAGTTATACGAGACAGAGGTTTATTCCAGAACAGTCATTGATGTTTTTAGGTCCTTCATGCAGATTTTGATCTGGAATTTAAGGTCTTGAGCTCATCAATTGCTTTCCCAAATTCTCCATCACAGTTAGAAACACCCAACCAATTCCATTATGTGTTTATTTGACCAAAATGTTATAAGGTAGCAAATAATTTGTCACCCAGAGTCCCACCTTCTATATAGATATACCTGAGTATAGTTACCTAAAGGTAATAATTTGAGTTAACTCTTTTGCCATTCTATGGCTTACCAGTGTCTTCTATACCTCTGGAAATAATCATTAGTGTTTTTAAATCAAATTGGATTAGAGAACCAATTCCAGAATTCTTATAATTATTGAAGATACATAGAGAGATATTATATATAGAACATATATGTATATATACATACACTCACATGCAATTTATTTTACATATTAGTGTAATATAGTATGTATTTAGGAATGGGCATAGACAACTGGCTTATCCAATTGTAGGAGCTGACTTAACAGTCAGGAAGGCTGTTTTCTCTGTCTCTGATGCTGGTGGTGGAAGTTTACAAGGAAGGTGGTCAGGAAGGGAAGATCACAAGCAGGCTGGAACACACAAGCTTAAGATAGATTTCCACAAGAATGGACTGAAATTCTGACTATTATTTTTGCCTCCCACCCTAGTGATAAGGTTATTCTGCAGAAGCCTGGCCCTTTATCACAAAGGCATACACCTGGACAGAATTCAGAGAAACTAAAAAAAGATCCAAAGAAAGGAATTGCATGCCCAACTACCACCGGCCCACCTGTAATAATGTGTGTCTTACACAATGGCCATTGCTTTTCAAATACGTCACAAATTTTGAAGGAATCTACTCTGTGCCTCACCCAAATTATAAACACTGCTGGGAGCCACTCTGGCTTCGCTGGATGGCAGTCACAGCAAGGATATGGTAGCCTTTGCACAGCTCTTGCCATGAGAAATGAAAACTGGTATCTCCTTCTACTACTACTGGCTCATGTTGGAAATGAGGCTGCTGGTATTGACCAGGCCTCGCAATATTCCAGATCAGACGGATATTCCCCACACAGATTGCTCATAAGGAAAAGCACGTCCCTGCTTTTTCCAAAGAGATTTCAGATGAAAACATTGTGGATGATTGTTAAAAGGCTCTTCCTAAGGGCCTTGCAGATCCAAAACTTAACATAATAAAAGGGGCTTGAGTCTGGCCCTGAGACAAAGAGCCCAATTTAGAGTTAAGGGCAAATATCCACCCATTTGTTTCTGCTTGGAGCATTTTCTGGACTTGTATATGCTGATTGCTCCCTGTGAAGGAATCTATTGAGGAACTTCTTTTGTGATTAAGAGAGCAGAGGTGTTCCCTGAAAGACCTGTTTTTCTTGATACTTCCACCTTAAACAAACAAGCTGTCGACCCCTGCCCACAAAGAAATAACTTCACCCTTTTTATGCTAAAAACTGTGTCTGGTATGCTAAAGATGCCTTCCTTCGCCATAAGATAAGCATCTAAATCCCCTACCTCAATCACTATTGTAAACGTTATGCATGAGTCTTCTACAAACCTATGTTCTGGGAAATTCTTACTGGGAAATATCAAAGAAGTTTGTTATCAGAAATCATTGTCTAAGGCAAATGCCACTTCTGTGCCGCCCCCCCCAAACACTTATAAAATAAAGTTGAGCCCCAGTCAGGGCAGAGATGCCTGCCTGGTGACCAGAAAGAATCTCGGGGCTCTCTCACTCTCTCTCACCTACACCGTCCATCCTTCAGGGACCCCTGGACCTGCTGGAGCCGGCCTCCGACAAAACACATTAAAAAAAATTTTGGGGGGGGAAATGTAGTTTAACTAAGCTATGTTGACAAATTAAAAAATCAATCACCGTGAGGATCCTGGGTGGCTCCTCAAGAGTTGGTTAATTGCCCAACTCTTGGCTTCAGTTCCGGGAATGATCTAACAGTTTGTGAGATGAAGCCCCTAGAGGAGCTCCTGGCTGACAGCACAGAGCCTGCTCGGGATTTTCTCTCCCTCTCTCTCTGCCTCTCCCCTGCTCACAATTTTTTTCTCTCTCTCTCTCTCAAAATAAATAAACTTAAAAAACAAACAAACAAACAACAAACAAACAAACATCATCTTGGGGCACCTGGGGAGGGGGCTCAATAGTTGAGCATCTGACACTTGATTTTGACTCTGGTCATTATCTTACAGTTTATAGGATCAAGCCCCACATCCAGCTCTGCGCTGACAACACAGAGCGTGGTTAGGATTAGCTCTCTGCCTCTCTCTCAGCCCTTCCCTGCTCCTGTCCCCTCTGTCTTTCAAAAGGAATAAACATTTTAAAAAATCACCTTCATCAAAATGTATTGTGCCTTTAATAAAAAATTAAACCTTTGAACACATTTTTTTTCAAATTTCTATAAATATATACATGTCAAATTGATGGTGGTACTTTTCCATGAGAATGTTACTGTGTGTTTGCACATACCTGTGCATATATTTTTATCATCTTCTGCTATTTAAACTGCTAACTTTGTAAAGTGAACTGGGATGGTTTGCATCTTTTTTAATGATTCTGACTGCTTGGAATAAGATATAAAATTGTGGTTTCTTATCTAAAGGATAGATTGAACTCAGCTGTACAATCACCTGGACTTGTAACCTTGTTTAATAATAGATCTTTAGCAACTATGCTTAGTTATTTTATAATTATTGGTCTGTTTCTTCTGGAAATTTAAACCTGAGATATAAAGACTGCAATTTAATCTTAGCATGTTGCTAAAATTGAAGATTATGTAAAATGAAAACTCTGGAGCTAAAAGGCAGCCACCTTTGCAATGGAGATAGAGAAAAGAAAGAACAGTTATTTAGCCTTTACAATGTGCTAGATATTAACCTAAATTATTTCCGCATATTTGCCTTTTTCATCCCTACAGTGGTAAGAATCTGTGAGACAAGTGTAATTGGCCCAGTTTTATAGCTGAAGTACCTGAGACACAGAAAAGGTAAGTAACTTGCCCCAAGACACACTGAGTGTGGATTAAGAATTCAAATCCAGCTAACTAGAGGCAGAAACTACACACAGTGTTAAAATACTTCTTTGTGCAACTGTATGGAAAAAAGCTAAGAAACCAGATACTCAGAGTAGAACTGAGAGAGGGCCTACTTGGTTTTGTTTTCTATTTTGTTTGTATCTTGGCATTTCTGATGAAGGACTCAGTTTCTTGTGTGGCTTTTTTTTTTGTTTATTTGTTTGTTTTGTTTTGTTTTGTTTTTGGTTCGTTTCCATCTTAATAAAACTTTAATGTACCCAACCTTTATGGAGTTCTGCTACTCAGATCAGAAGCCTCAACTAAAAAACCAAGTGTTATTTTCAATCCAGCTGGATATAGACTATTATAAATGAAAGACTCGGCATGCTCACTAAACACCAGTAAATACTCCATAAATTCGATCTGTAGTTTTTGAGGTTGGGGATTATGTGTTATCCATGCTTCTATTAGTCTCTGAAATTCTGTGCTTCAACCACAGTAGGTGCTCACTAAATCTATTGAATGGTGGAATCTCTTAGGCTGGACTACATAAAACTGTCTTGGCATTTAATCACTATGCATTACCATCTTTTTTTTTTTTTGCTTTCATTTCCCTATTGATTCTATTTATACCAACCACATTATCATTTTTACCAAGCTGTTTCCAAAATCTAGCTCCAGTGTACATACAGTTATGTCTTCTTTATAAATATTATCTATACATTATCAATTCCGTTTTCTCCAAGCGTGCCACCTTCCAGAGGCCTCCTCCTGGTGCCATCCTCGTTGGCACTGGTGTAATGACAGTCTTCCATGATTAATGCCTTAGCTCTTTTACAGGCTTTTCTTATCTGCATACATGTTTCTAAATCTGCTTTTTCATCCTGCTGGAGACATAGTAACTTCTTATCATTTCTTCCCTTCCCATTTCTATTTTTCGCTGTAATCCAAATGATCTCTTTGGTCTTTGAAGCAACATTATATCTCTCGTTGATGATGCTGTACATGTCCCCTCCTGTCTGGCAAAGTCTAGCCTTCCTGTTAAAACACCCTCCTGATTTTTAATAGAGCTCTTACTACCTCCTTCTCCCAATGCTACTGTGTTATATTACTCTCTACCTATTGGCCTTAAAAACATTGTTTTCCTTCCTTCCTTCTTTCCTTTTCTTTCTTCCTTCCTTCCTTCCTTCCTTCCTTCCTTCCTTCCTTCCTTCCTTCCTTCCTTTTTCTTTTCTTTCCTTTCCTCCTTTACTTTCTTCCTTTCTCTCTCCCTTTCTCCCTCTCTCTTTCACTCTCCCCCTTTCTTTCTTTAATTTTCCAGGAAAAAAATAAATGATAAGCTTTCACCAATTGCGTAGATTTGTTTTGTTGTTGCTGTTATTACTCTTTTTTTAAAGAACTATTAGTCCTCAGTTCCTCCTTGTTAACTTTCTCTTATTTACTTATTTTACTTGTTGAAATAACAATTCAAGTTTTTGATTCACCCTTTGTATACATCCATGGCATGTTAATCACCAAGTTAGGAAAACACAGATATATGTGTGAAAATGTATTATTTACTATATTTATTTTGTTGTTCTGTTTCCACAAGGTAGTGGCCTTTGAACTTTACCAGGAAGCAGAACAGAATTGATTTTTATCACAAATGGTCTATAACTGAATGTATATACTTAGACACATACAACAGGCACCACTGTAGGGTCTCAGGAAACCTGTTTAAGACAAAAACTTCTTTGGTTCTTCTAATTTTCTTACTCTTTTATTTTTTCTTATTGTCCATTAACCCTTCCAAGCCTACACCTAAAAGACAAACTGAAGCACCAGGGTAATGAGTTAATATTTTGAGATTAAAAATTCACAAGATAGATTGCAATTCTGTTTCCAGCCAATTCAAAAATATACCATTTCAAGTAGAAAGAAGGAAAGGAAGAGAAAGTGTTATGGGGTTTATTGCTGACTACTGATGTTTAAAAAAATTCCAAAGAGAGGATATCTAAAATAGTCCTCCAATTACTAGTGCTCATATAAAATTCAAGTGTATAAAAGAATTTCTTCTTAGCATTATGTTAGTTATTTCTATTTCCATCGGGCTTTATTTTGGTTGTCTGATCCCCTGCCTATTATTTCTGAGAGAAACTCAGTGTGTAAAATTGACTGTGAGTTTATGATTCCAGTTTTCCTTATCACACTTTATTTTCAGTATTATCTTCATCTACCTTTGGTTTCACTTTCCTTTACTTCCATTTTAAAAACACAGTTTATTTCTTGCTCTTGGCTGCCCTTTCCTTGATCATTTTTCTTTCTGACTTTCTATCTTACTCCTATCTATAATATGAATTCAATGACAGTCATTTTTCCTCTATACATTCCCACCTAGCAAAATGTATACATATATTTTTTCATAAACTGCAATCATGGCAAAAAAGTTTACATGGATACATGATTCTACAGTTTCAGAGATAGTCTTTGTTATTATTTTTCCTTACACATCACTAGAGTCCACTAAAATCTAGCCATATACAGACTGTTGCTCTTGTGTATATTGTGTGGAAAGGAAATTACACACTATTTCATGTAGAGGTAATGTGGTTCCAAAGACAACTAAGGCATCAACTTAAGATTCCTGATTTCTCTGTTATTGTTTCTGACATTTTTGTTTATTTGTTGAATCACATTCATTTACACAGTCTAATTGCTGTTTAGATACTTACTTTAAATATACCTGATAATAAGAGATTTAGTGCACACTAATCTCTTTTCAATATAGAAAATGTTTCAGAGCAGGGGTTATATAATGTAAATGAAATAAAATATAGATATTCTGAGTACACACTTGTGGATTCATTTGGCAGCCTTTAAAGAGAAGGGTATTTTTAATGTAGAAATCATCAGGATTCACGCATCACTCTTAAGCTATAAAGAGACAAAGAAGATTTTTACATATGTTTATCAATACATTGACCATGCTGCAAAACCATGTGACTGCTTATTTATTTTCAGAGAGAAAAAGATAGAATGAACTATTTTTTTTTAAAGAAGCCACACCCTCAAGCATGGCTATCTGCCCAAAATACCCTCAAATTTATGCTCAGGAACTTGACTGTAGTATAATGTGGCATTCTCAAATTTTATAAAATTGGAAAAATCTGATCATTCAAACCTAGGGTATCATTACATAAAAGAGAAACAAATGAAGACATGGAAAATTCCATTTAGAAACATGAGTCTTCATGCCATGTTTCCACTAGGAAATATCCTTTGAAACATTGCAAAGGATGTCAAATATATTCTATGTCTCTCCCTCACCTGTGTTAGTTGCTAAGGTATCACATCATTACCCCAGCCTACAAAACAAAAACAAAAACAAAAACAACAAAAAAACCTAACAAACAAAAAGAAACCAGATTGTCTTCTATGCCTCTCATCCCTAGCTACCTCATTCCTTGTACATGTTGTGCATTGAAATACTGAAATTTCCCTCAAAAATGGTTATCTCCTTCGTGATCAGGTTCTCACTTGGGAAGATAGGATGTAGTCATGAAAGGTGACAATTTGTCATGTGTTAGCAGAGATCATAGTTTACGCTGAAAGAAAGAAGTGGCTGGAGAGAAAGAAGGGAGTGGTGTTGACATTAAATTGAGGAGGAATATGTACTAAATGCTCATATACACAATCCCAAATTTCTGGCTGCCAATTTGTTCCTTAGTATTTCTTAGAGATTTATCTCCCTAAATATCAATGCATATAATTTAAGAAATGCTCTTTTCAATCAAGTGACATGGTCGATATAATCAAATTACCACAATTATTGTGGTTGCTCTTCTTGGTACATCAGTCAAATGGGTCCAAAACATCCATGTACAAAGATAAAATAAAAGTTGACAGTTCAGTCTATACCAAAAGAAGAGGATACAGAGTATTGTGATGTAAATATTATTATTTACGGATCTCTAACACTGTAAAAATTTTGCATGCAAAATATATCCATTTATAGTCAAGTATCCAAGTTTGGTGAGAAGTATTTAATAGTCCATAAGATTTGAGAATGTGAAATATCTCCAAGAAAACATTTTATGTTTTATGTTTAAGCATGAATTAATCAGAAATGGATGCAAATAATTTTTCTGAGATAATTCATAGATTCAAAGATACACATGAGAAATTAACAAAAGTAGACATGGTTTAGAGTGACATTAAATGTTAAAGATATGAATGTTTTCTAAGCTCAAGACTTATTGTTTTAGAATAAGTGATTTAGAATATTAAAACAGAAAAATATAATCATGCTTTAAAATCACAGATATCCTTACTAACTGTGTTCCTCCTAAAAGCGAAGTATAATTCAGATCACATACTTCATCTGTGTGTGGTATCACTTAGCTTTAAATCATAAATGGACTAAATGCCTATCACAAGAATATTGCAAATAAATCTAGTTTTTATTTTATTTGCTTTTCAGACTTTCCTAGATCACATTACTATATGATAATATGCTTTTGTCTGGATAAAAGTATATAATCATTAACATTTATGGTTCTCCCTGGTAAAAGGCAGATGACATACACTATCATTTTGTGATGTGTAATTCGATTGCTGGCACATTAGGATTTTTAATGTAAGGCTTATAATGTAAATTTCAATTCTATACTCTGTCAGTAACTAACAAATGCTGAATTATTTCCTTCCTTAGACATACACCATTGGAATCCATTTAAAGTGCTTAATGATGTATTAATAAACCATGATCTTCCAGCAGAGTTCCTGAACTCCCCTTACTGGCGCCAGGTCTGATGCTGCCAATCAAATTAGAATGCCATGGCTTCTCAGTAAATAAAGGTTAATTGGACATATAAAGGGAAATGGAACATCAGAAATGTCTAAACTCACATTCTTCTTGTGTAACACTTAGTTATTAAATTTCTATTTATCATATGCGCAGTTAAAATATCCATAATGGCATACATTAGATCTTCATTTTTCCATTTGAACACAAAGGGCTATCTACTTGCAATTTCAGAAAAATCAGACCTACCAGCCTTACTGTTTTCATCTTTGATGACTTAAATTTTTCTAATTGATTATCTCTTAGGGAAAAAAAAAAAAGAAAACATGTAGGATAATTTGTGCTTGGTAAGCTTCACTGTAAAGGTGTTTCTTTCAACCATTCTTCCCTATCCCCAAAATCTTATTCTCTATAAAAATAAATGTGTGACAAATTATTTATACACATGTACTATCATTTCATCTAAATAGCTTCTATTTTCTCTCTTACTTCCTGATCTGTTACATAGCATGAAATGTAGCCTGCTTTTGATGGGTTCTATTGTCTTATATTCAATTCAGATGTAAATCATGTGCTTGAACTGCTCTAGTAGAACTGTATAGAAAAACTTACTAAGCAGCTATTGATACTCACCAACTGCCTAATTTTAGAAATTTAAATTACCTATTGAGAAAAAAGACAGTATGCTTGTACAGAGGATGAAGTGTTCATAGAAAGCACTCCAGATACAGTATACTTATTAATACGGGGGAGATATAAAGTTATATATTTAACACATGGCTAACATAGCTAGAAATTTAGAAAATTTCCTTGTAGTCAGAAATAACAAGAAACTAAAATCCATAACAATACGAACGTAAGAAACTGGACCCAATAATGGCTAGTCTAGAACCTGGCCAGAGGACGGAACACGTGAGAGGTTACCAATCCTTCTCCCCTACATCATCCTCACATCTGATATACCCTAAGAGGAAACCTCAGTGAAGGTTATGAAAAAAATAAGAAAACTCCTAGTAGTATAAGAATTTGGAAATTCACATCAGTTTCACCATTGTCTCTAAACTGTATACATAGATCTGCTGTCCCCATACATTTGTATATCCCCTCCTCAAAATCCTCAACCCTCAAACTTAAAAATGTAGAGCCCAGTTATTAGGACCCTTGGAAATAATTAAGCACTTTGGAGAAGCCCAGGCAAATCATCTCTGGAGGAAATCATTTCAAACCTAGGCCTCAAAGATTTGCCAAAAATTTCCAAGGAAAGTTAGCTTATAGTGAAAATCAGAAAAGAAGTACGCATGAACCGAGTCACCATGGGAAAAAGTCAGGTAAAACACTCCAAAATACATAATTATTCCCCAAACAAATTAAAATTACTAAATTTGAGAAATGCAAAGTTGAATTTAAAAGATGCAAATTTTAAAATTATATTTTTTAAAGAAATGCAAGGGAGTATTGGAACAATGAGAAAGGAGAGAATATCAAACTTGACCAACCCTATTTTGAAAGTAGCAAGTTAGCAATTCTAGAAATTTAAAAAATAATAATAGAAAAAATTGTATGCTCCAGATAACATTAGAAGTTATTTCCAGAGTTGTAAGTTTGAAGTATATTAACAAGAAAAATTGAATTATATGAAGAAATAATACCAGTAAACACATAGAGTATAACTATGTACAATTACTTTCTAAGTGAATTGTAAGTTATTTATTCCTCACAACATTCCTATAAGCTACATATTCTTGTTATCCTTGCTTAAGAAGTAAAATGCCCTTCAATCAAATAGATAGTAAGTGTCAAAGAAAGAATATGAATGCAAGGGTTAAGTTTCAGAATCTAAAGTTTACAACTACAACATTTATTTAGAAAACCTGACAACATACCTATCAAGCATTTCACAGAAAATAAAATATTAATATTCCCTAAACAAAGAAAATGATGCTTAACCTCAACCTTAACAAAGAAATGCAAGTACAAGTGTGATATACTAGATCACAGCTCCATGCAGGCAAAACACAAAAAGTCTGACAATATTAAATGTGTGCAAAGATGTAAAGCAGTGAGGAATCTCATATACTGCCAGGAGGTATGTAAATTTATACATCTATTATTTAAAAAGTCTGACCTTATCTATTAAGTTAAATATACATATACTCTAAATATATGTATATTCTATAACTTAACAATCCTATTTCTAACAACATATCTTGAGAAATACATATACCATATGTCCAAAAATCTGTACTTGCATGTTTGTAGCATTATTGTTTGTAAGAAAGTTAAAGACTGAAAATAACCAAAATATCTATTAATGGGATGGATCAATAAAATAAGATGTCTTAAAACGATGGAATAGTACAAAGGAATAAAAATGAACTCTAATCCATAAGTCAATATGAATACATATCAAAAATTTAATATTTATTAACATTGCACTTGTATACATGTCAAAATCAGGATAAATTTAAAAGTATTATTTAGAAATATGTGGGAAGAAAAAAGTATTATTTAGAAACCGTGGGAAGAAAAAACAAGAAAATATGAACACAAACTCAGGAGAGCATCTACTTTGGGGGGAAGAAGGAGAAGACAGGCAAGGAGGTAAATTCAAAGGAAATTAAAAAATATTTCTTTTTGTATTTCGTAAGCTTGGAGATTTTATAAGTTTAGAAAATTTTAATTTGTGAAATATTATATACATTCATTGATACTTCTGTTACATCACACAGTTTTAAAGTAAACTTATTTTCTTTGTATTTTTTAGACTTTTTTGTTTACGTCTTTATTTTGAGAGACAGAGACAGAGAGTGAGCAAGGGAGGGGCAGAGAGAGAGGGAGACAAAGAATCCGAAGTAGGCTCCAGGCTCTGCGTTGTCAGCACAGAACCCAACGCGGGGCTGGAACCCATGGACTGTGAGATCATGACCTGAACCAAAATCGAATGCTTAACTGACTGACCCACCAGGTGCCCCACGTATATTTTAAAAAATAAAACATATTTTGGAGGATCGGGCTTTCATTATGAATCTTTCATCATGAAATAGCTACAAATTGGGGAAAGTTATTTAAATACCTTGGATTTATTTCTCGTATTTACAAAACAAACACAGTGTAGCAGTCTTATTCAGTCATTCATTTTAATTCACTAATTGTTATAAGTATTAAGCATTTTCTGTTCCAAGCAGTAGGCTATCTCACAGTCACATAAAGATATAAGTTATGGCCTTTGCCTTTGAGCAGCTGACATTCTAACACAGGAGTTGATGGTGTTTCCAGGTTGTAATTTTATTTTCAGATAGCATTCAGTTCAATTCATTTCCCTAGTCAAGACAAAGGGAAGAATTTGGCAGGCACTGCAAACTTGGCCCTTAGCCCTGAAGACATCCACAGAAACTTAAGGTAGATAAATAGAAGAAGATGACAAACAGGCAGAGAAAGTAAGAAGGAAAATTCCTGATTTGACACTATTGACATAAAATAAAACAATAATCATGCATATAGAATATCTTTGTATTCTTACCCCGAGTAACAATAACATAAAGATCCTCTGGGCTCATAAGCATCATAACCAATTTCAATATTTATACAAATTTCCAAAACTATCATAGGAAAAACAAGCATACCAAGACTATATAAAACATCAATGCCAAGGTTGAGTTGGTAGTTTGTGATGACGTAGGGCAACAAAATCCGTGTCCAAAATACATAATGCATCTGGTCTTTGCAAATCCTATTATTATCTCTATTAGGAAGGTGAACTGTTTTGAATGTTTTAATAAGTTTAGAATTCATTCTCAAGTGATATATCTTGTTTTCCTATTATAAATATTGAAAACAATGCCAGGTTTTTAAAGCTAACCTCCCCATGTTTTACCCAAGTTTTTAGTGTAGGTAGAAGAAATATCCCTACAGAATATAGAAATCAACTCTAATAAAAAATAAATAGGTGCAGGTGTTGCTAATTACTTATTTGAAAATTTACAGGCCAATTTTTGGAAAACTGATTTTTGAGATTCATTTTCAAATTTGAAAGGGGCTTTCATTCAAATTTAAATTTACAAAACCCCCAAATTTTTTCAGACAATATTTAGAAATATAAATAAATAATCAAAATTTTTGTGCTTCCCAGTAGGCTTAGTTTAGTTTTGAAAGGAAGAAACCGTATCTATTATCTATCTATCATCTATCTATCTATCTATCTATCTATCTATCTATCTATCATCACCTATCATCTATCAATCATCTATATAGCCATCCATGTATAATATAAAGTTATCTATATTTATATATATACATATATGCATATACATAGATGTATAATATGATTAGTGTTCTCAAATATTTAAGATACCCCAAATATTAAGCTTGTGTTTGACCTTTTTACCTTTTGCTTTCTATGCACTACTGTATATGTGTCTCCTGTTACAGAAGCTAAAATAAATGTACATATTTCCTTTTAGGTTGGCCTCATATGTGTCTACTGATTTGGCTTATGTTTGCACTAAATGACAAGAGAGGCAATGTAAATGCTATGTAAATGAACCCCTTCTGGGATTCCTCTCTAAGTTCAATTGATGCTGATGCTAACATAGCACTTTGTAATGTTATTCCAAGGTATTTAATTTTGTGGTTTGTGTAGACATTCAGCATTATTGACAGTGATACATTGGCCTCCTATACTATCTGTCTCTGACAAACATTCTCTGCTTTAAACACAGCACTATGGCTAATAAATTTGAAGCACATGAAATGAGAGTTGATAATGTTATATTATTGATGATAAAACTAAATCATGGAAAATTTAAAGCCATGACAAGATGACTGTCCCAAACGCACACATACACACTCACACACACACACGCACATGCACACGCACACACACACACACACACACAAAGATATCCAATTTTTTTCACTGAAAGTATAATGTAATTAACAATAGAAAAACCCAGTGTTTGTCATTATTCAGTTTCAAACGTTAGCTTTTTAAATTGTGACTACATTTAAGGTGGTTTGTTGAGTTGCTCTATGTTATATTTCCCTATGATTTAGTCTTTCCTACAGGAGGATCTGTGTTTTGTAGGCTATTCGGCAGCATCTCTGTCCTCTATCCACTGGATGCCAGTAGCACTCCCCGCCCCCCATATTGTGACAATCAAAATTATCTCTAGAAGAGGGCCAAATGCTTCCAGTTAAAAAGCTCTGTACAATATAAACAAAAATGCCACCTTTGATAGACAAAGATAAATAAATTAAATATATATGTGTACTTATTAAATGAATAAGCCAAAGATAGCCTCAGTGTATTGGGCTCTGGTAGTTAATTTCTTCACTGCAGGCTGAGACTCATTTGCTCAAAAGCCTGGGAGCACCAAATTCAAATTTTTACACATCTTTTATTTAAAACCTCAAACATGCAAATTTTAGCCAATTTGGGACCACCTCCTTTGCACACCAGCAAAACTTCATCCAATAACTATTATCTATTGATAACATAGGGCTTTACAATTATAAGGCTTCAAGCTCTACAGCCCTTGGGAACTCTCTGACCCAGAGACTCCCCTCCCACGGGGCCAAGCAATATCACGTAGACACATAAGCTCCTACTTCAATCCTCCTCTTTCTCAGGAGATCCTTGCCTTCTTCTAATTCTGAGTAGTGACCCTAGCTCTATAGCCTCTGGACAGATTCCTGTTGTGTGGAACTTCTTCTCTCATGCAATATATCCAAAAGGTGCCCAAATAAACTTGTATGTTAATGCATTCAGTGATCAGATTGTTTTCCTTGATTAGCCCAAATCTCTCAAACTCTCATCAATATTAAATAGTAAAAATTTCTGATAAGAAAAAATGCAGGGAAATGGAATATAAAATAGGGGTATGGGCTTGCCATTTTAGATAAAGTGGCCAAGAACATCCTTACTGAGGAACTGAATGTCAAATAAGGTCCTGAAAATATGTGAGTATTGGTCACACATATTTAAATACTGATTGTCTATCTCCTTTACTAAAATTAATGTTCCATTAAAAAAAAGCATGCTGCATATTTTGGTCACTGTTAATATTTTCATTGCTTAAAAGCGTATCTAGAACATGGTAAGTAACTAATAAGACTTCTATTATATCTACAATGTATCTTTAATCTCTCAAAGTATTGCTGAAACAAAAGTATTCTGACTAAAGAAATAGTTATCCAAAGGAAAAAGTGACCTTTCTGCCAATCTCCTTCCAAAGAGATAGTGAAAAATCCACACCAACTCCCAAACTACCCTCCAAACATCAACCGTGGGTTTTGATGTATGAATAAGTTCACATATATGGTATAGTATTTTAGAGGGTAGTGTGTGTGTATGTGTGTGTGTGTGTGTGTGTGTATTTCTATAGATCTATATGTCTATAGATATACATATCTTTACCCTTCTACTTATTAGCTATGTAACTTTGAGGATGATTTAAATACATATAGTGTTTATACTCATTATCATTAAAACAGATTTATGATATAATATATCCCAAATGATTTTTCTGAGAAAAAATAATAATGCATATAAAGCATTTAATATAGGCTCAGAAACACTATAAATGCTCAATTAACAGTAGCTAAAATTAATCAAACAGTAATTGGACCAGCATATATCAAGCATCTTTCATGAAAAAAACCAATATCCTCAGTGTGAGTAACATATGGCTGACAATATTTGAGCCCTCATATGAAAGAACACATAAACTACAATAGATGACAGACATGCAAAAATACAAATTCAATCAAGATATGGAGAATGCTATAGTGTTGATACTAATGACTGCTATAGGAGCACAGAAAACAGAAAAATATGATATGCACACAGCTTCAAACCTTTCCAGACATATCTTTTTCCCAAAATTATTTACTCTTGGACTAAATTATTAAACATGATTAACTTGCATGTTTATAATTATTTATACATTGTCATTTTTAAACTTAAAATCATGTAAAAAGTTAATATTTGAATGTTAATAATATCAAACAGTTGCTGAAGCAAAAATTCTTTGGAGTTATTTTGATGTTCCTCTTTCTTTACAAAACTTAGATATCCAACACATCAGGATATTTTTTGCCTTACCTTCAGTTCATGATCCCCAGACTTTGAACACCATCTCCACTACTGTCACACCTTTCAAGAGTCAATATCATCTCACATAATGGATTATCACAATGGCTTTTGAAATATATTCTCTGATACCTACATTATATTCTTACCATTACTATTACTTCTGCCTGTCATGCTCTTTCCTCAGATTCCTTACATGGCTCACTCAGTCTTTGTCACCATCTGTGTAGGGCCAACCTTATCCATTTTAAAATAGCAATCTGTATTTCCCCCATGTCCTGCATCCAATATTCCAGTATCTCCTTATACTGCCCTCCTTTTCTGCTTCACTTACCATAGGCTAACATGCCATATAATTTACCAACATACTATGTTTATTGTTTTTTTTTCTGCCTCTTTCTACTAGAATAAAATCGTCATAACGGCAGAATTTTTTCTTTTGTTTCTTGACAATTCCCAAGCAGCAAGCATGAGGCAAACTCAATGATTATATTTGTCAAATGAACAAATGACTGAGACAAAGAACTAGCCCAGATCGTGGCCAAAATGGGGGGAAAAATACCTGCTAATATTACATGAAAATTCTTTCAAAAATGGTGCCTTCTTGGGGCACCTGGGTGGCTCAGTCGGTTGAGCGTCCGACTTCGGCTCAGGTCATGATCTCACGGTTCGTGGGTTTGAGCCCCGCTTCGGGCTCTGTGCTGACAGCTCGGAGCCTGGAGCCTGTTTCAGATTCTGTGTCTCCCTCTCTCTCTGACCCTCCCCTGTTCATGCTCTCTCTCTCTCTTAGAAATAAATAAAACACTAAAAGAAAAAATTTTTTAAAAAAAGGTGCCTTCTTAAAAGGTAATCTCTGTGGTGGTTGTCCTTTGGAGCATTATTAATGAAAACAAGTATTTTAGTAAGAATTAAATATCCAACCATATGAAATTAGTTCAATGAATTATTCTATGTCATACAAAGGAATTCAGCCTCTAATAAACTATAGTAGTGGTTTTTTAATAACAATGAAAATTTTCACTAATAAATCGTTAAGTGCAAATACATAACATACGTACATACGTAAGTGTAAGCCCTGTGGGAACAAAGAACTTTGTAAGTTAGATGCTATACATTACTAAAACATAACTTTGTAAGCAATTTCTTCATAACACTAGGACAGCAAAATTGTACTAGGAATTACAGATAAATGAAAATTTTCTAATATCATATGTATATACACACACATATATTTTTTTTTGAAAAAATGGTATAACCAAAGCAAACAGAACATTGTCAACTGTAAATTGTGTTACTCAGAGCAACATTTACATGAAATCACCCTCCTTTACTCAAAGTCTAGACAGAGGTTAGCAAAATACACTGAGTATTCAGAACACTGCCTGCTTTTGTAAAGATTTATTGGAACACAAGCACATTTATTTATTTATGTATCGTCCGTGGCAGTTTTTGTGTCACCAGAGAAGAACTGAGTAGGTGCTATAAGGATTATATGAAACGTAAACCTAAAGTATTTACAATTTGTCCATTTATGAAAAACTTTGTGGATCTTTGATAGGATATGTAAGTACTGACAAGACAAATCTTGAACATCTTGGGTAGAATAATGAATAACATTGCAAGAAGACATTACCCAGTAAATTCATTTATCAGCAGTTTTCTAATGGGACTGTCCTATTTATACCAGTGAGACTTTTATTCAAAATCAAATATTGTCCGCTTTGGTGAAGTATGGTTTACATACAATAGAATCAATTTAAAATGAATAAATTGATAAGTTTTGACAAACATATACAGTTGTATAATCAGTGCCACAATCATGATAAGCAATTATTGTTTTGTTGTTGTTTATTTTTGCAGTCAGTTCCCTTGATCCACTCTCTGATCATTGGCAACAACTAATGTATTTTCTATAACAATAGGTTTATATTTATCTTAATGCTCTACAAATGAAATCAGTTATAACTGAAGTATTTCATTTAGCATAACTTTTGAGATTAATCTATTGTGATTGTGTGTAAGTGATTCACTCCTTTGCCTTGTTTACAGTATCTCCCATTATATGCTTACATCACAATTTGCTTATGTATTTACTACTTGAAGGACGTTTGGGTTACTTCTAGCTTTGGCTATCATGAACAAATCTTCCAAGAATATTTACCTGAATTATTTGTGGGAACATATGCTTTTATTTATCTTGGGTCTTGGAATACTTTGGAAAACATATACGTTTATTTATCTTGGGGGTGGAATTGCAGGGGAAAACGATATATTTAATTTTAAAAGAATCCCGTAAGCCATCTTCCAAACTGGCTGTACCATTTTGCATTACTACAAGCAATGTATGAATATGCCAGTTACACTTTATCTTCTAAACTCTAGAAAATGTCTGTCTTCTCAATTTTAGGTTATATAAAGGTGTCATATTATGATCATAATTTACATTACCCTAAGTATTAATGACTTTAATTTCTAATATTATATTTTAGTAGTGTATATTACACCATTTGTCATATTATGTATATAATTTATCACCCACTTATTGTTTTTGGTAAAATATCTATTCAGATCATTTGATCTTGTCTTAAATCATGTTGGCCTTCTTCACATTATTGAATTGTAACAGTGTTTTATATATATATGTTTTATATAACAGTGTTTTATATATATACTAATTCTTTAGTGGTTACATGTTTGGCTATATGTTATATGTTGGTTATATGTTAAGCTATCTTTTCATTTTCTTAATATTATTTTAAGAAAAAATGTTTTTAATTTGGAGAAGTCAATTTATAAAATTTTTTTTATAACTCTTGTAATTTATGTCCTATTAAATAATTTACTAAAACAGGATCATTAAGATTTACTTGTATTTTTTCCTTCTAAAGGCTTTATACTTCTAGCTCTTATATTTAAGTCTATTGTGCATTTCAAGTTGTTGTGTATGAGGTTAAGTATTGATATTCAGTCTAATGCATACGAATGTCTATTTTTGTTAGCATCGTTAGTTGAAAGATTGCCATTTCCCTACTGAATTACCTTAATTGCTATCTTAAGTCAAATCAATTAGTTATATATGTGTTGGTCTGTATTTGGACAGTTAATATTTCTACTTTTTATATGTCTATCTTAACACCAATGCCTTATTCTTTTCATTAGTGTAGTAATTCTTAAATCAGGTATGCTAAATCCTCCAATGTTATATTTCAAAAAAATTTGGCTCTTCTTGGGGTAGTTACACATCCATGCAAATTTTAGAATCAGCCTAACAATTTCTGCAAAAAAAATGTGCCAGTAATTTAATTGGAATTGTGTCTAATTTAATGAAAAATTTGGAATAAACTGATAACAATATTGAGTTTTTGATGCTTAAACATGGCCTACCTTCCCACTTATTTGTATATATTCTTTACTTTTTCTTACCAGTGTTCCATAGCTGTTAGTGGGTAGGTCTTACATATAGTTAATTAAGAATTTCTTGTTTCTTTTTGATACTATTGCAGTGATAATTTTTAATGGCAACTTTATATCTCTATAGAAATAAAATGGATTTTTAAAATGTTGATCTCATATCCTAAAATATTGCTAAAGTCACCTTTAATTCTCGTAATTTGTATGTGTATGTATGTTACTCTTTTAGGATAATCTACATTACTGACATTGTTGTCTGTGAATAAATATAGTTTGAATGATTTATTTTCAATATGTATCTGTCTTATTTCTCTTTCTCACCTTATTATACTGGCCAGAAGTTGAAAATAAATCTTGAGAGTTGACATTTTTGATTTATCCCCATTCTAGGAGGAAAGCATTGAGTCTTCTATTAAGTTTGATGTTACCTGTAAGTGTTCTGTAGATAGTCTTTTCCATGTTGAGGATGTTCCCTTGTTCTAATTGAGCAGTGTTCTACTTGGCTGAAAATTATCGCGATGAATGTGTGTTGAATTTGATCACGTTTTTTTCTGCATCTGTTAAGGAGTCCATATATTTTTCTTTCTTTTTAAAAAAATTAATGTTTATTTTTGAGAGACAGATTATGAGCCGGGGAGGGGTAAAGAGAGAGGGAGACACAGAATCTGAAGCAGGCTCCAGGCTCTGAGCTGTCAGCACAGAGCCGGATGCGGGGCTCGAATCCACAGACTGCGAGGTCATGACCTGAGCCGAAGTTGGATGCCTAGCCAACTGAGCCACTCAGGTGCCCAGACTATATTTTTCTTAAAAAAGTTTTTACTACAAGTGAATTACATTGAAATAGTTTTAAAAGTTAAACCAGTTTGGGGCTCTGATGACAAGACTCTCAAGTCACATTATATTATCAGTTTTAGACATTGCAAGATTTGCTTTACTAAATTTTTAAAAATGTTTTATTTATTTCTGAGAGAGAGAGAGAGAGAGAGAGAGAGAGAGCATGAGCAAGGGAAGATCAGAGAGAGAGGGAGATACAGAAACTGAAACAGGCTCCAGACTCTGAGCTAGCTGTCAGCACAGAGCCCGATGCAGGGCCTGGACCCCATGAACCAACCCTGAGATCATGATCTGAGCCGAAGTTGGACACTTAACAGATTGAGCCACCCAGGCACCCCTAGATTTGCTTTACTAAAATTTTATTGTTTTTAAATCTATGTTCTTGTGGGATATTGACTTTTTTAAATCTTTGTCTGATTTAGCTATCAGAGTA
The DNA here is from genome assembly GCF_003009895.1 of Hyaena hyaena. NCBI lineage: Eukaryota > Metazoa > Chordata > Mammalia > Carnivora > Hyaenidae > Hyaena > Hyaena hyaena. The sequence continues at coordinate 51,254 of NW_024082622.1, read as the reverse complement.
AGACCCATAAGATTGATTTAGATTCATTGTCTTTCATCCACTTCCAGTGTAGAATTGTTGCTATTTCCTTAGAAATCTATTATAATTATTATAGTTCACTAGAAAAGCCATTGGACCTTGGGTTCCACGGACTTTTAAATATGACTTTGATTTCTTTAACATATAAAATTACTCTGGGTATCTTCTTTATTATAACATAGTTTTCTTTATATTGATAGAATTTGTCTAGTTCATCTAAATTGTTAAGTTTATTGGAAGAAATATGTTTATTTTATTGTTTTGCTATTATTTATTATCCATAATAGATTTGTAGTGATGTCATCTCTTTCAATGCAGATGTGGGTAAATTATGCTTATTTCTATTTTTCCTGGTAATTACAGCTTGAAAATTATAAATTTATTTCTTTTTACATTTACTTTGGTTCTTATCGATTCATCACTATTGTTTTCTGAGTTTCCTTCAGTCTGGTTAATTTATGTTTAAGAAGATTTTGGTATTCTTTTTTTAGTAACCTAAGGTGGAAGATTATTGATATGAAGGCTTTCCATATTTATAATAACTCCCTGATGCTATAAATTTCTCTAAAAGCATCATTATATCTCCAATAAATACATTTTGATATTTTGCTTTTTCAATTTTCATTAAGCAAAACATATACTTTTTTTCCTTTTATGATTTATTTTTAATGATTTTATGAGTTATTTAAAAGTATTTTTTCAAGTATTTGAGTGACATTACAGATATATATTATTTATTTATAATTTACTTTTGGTGGGGTTCAAAAGCATATTTTATATAATTTCAAATCATCTAAAAAATTGATTTGTTTCATGGTCCAGAATATGGTTCATCCTATCCATATGCACAAGATGCTTTACCCACGTGCAGGAGAAAAATAAGTGTCTTTTCCTGTAGTTATACTACCTATTCTATATGTCAATTATATCATATTGGTTAATAGTACTGTACACATCTTTCCTACCCACACTAAATTTTTGGTCCATTTGTTTTACCAACTCTAGGGATGGAGGTTTGGAAATATCCAGATGCAGTTGTGGGTTTTCTATTCCTCTTCTCAGTTCTATCAGTTTTGTTTCTTTTCTATAAATGTTCTGTTATCACATGCATATGCGTTTAGGAGTATAATGTCCTCTTGATAAATAGACCTCTTTATCAGTAACCTGTTTTTCTTTAGTCACTATTTCTTTCCTTAAAATCTACTTCTTATGTTATTGGTGTAGTCACTATCTGACTATGGACAGTGTAAAGTATGACTTTTTGCTATAAACCTACAATTATAAGTGCTATAAATTTTAAATGCTATATATACATGTTTTCCTATTTAGGTATGTTTCCTGTGGTATATTGCTGGGTTTTACTTTTTAATCCAATTTGGAAATCTCTGAATCTCTGTCTTTTCCCTAGGTACTTAGAACATCTGCTTTTAATGCTAATATCTATATGATTGGACTTAAAGGTACTACTTTTCTATTTCTTCTTTTTCTGCTTTCTTTTGGGTCAATGAGAAATTTTTAGAATTCTTTTATTTCTGCTATTGGCTTATAAACTACACCTCATTAATTCTTTTTTAAATGGTTGTTGCTTTACAATTTAAAATATACATTTAACTTCTCATAATCCAGCAGTATTACATTTCATGCATAATATGAAACCCTTATGACATCTGCTTACATTTCTGCCAGGATATTTATGTTATTGCTGTCATACATTTTAATTCCACAAAGTTTTTCAATGTAAAATGTATTTGTTATTATTTTTCCTTTAAAGAATCAATTATCCAGACACCTGGGTGGCGTAGTTGTTTAAGCATCTGACTTCAGCTCAGATCATGATCTCATGGTTTGTGAGTCCAAGTCTCGCATCAGGCTCTGACAGCTCAGAGCCTGGAGCCCACTTCAGATTCTGTCTCTCTCTCTCTCTCTCTCTCTCTGCCCCTCCTCTGCTCTCTCTCTCTCTCAAAAATAAAACATTAAAAAAAATTTAAAAAAAGAATCAATTATCCTGTGAATGGATTTTTTAAAAAGATAAATATGTTTTGACTGATCCATATATATCTACTTTCTCTTATTCTCTTCACTTGTTTGTGGAAATTAAAATTGTTAATTTTTTTCTTTTTTTTCTTTTTTTTCTTTTTTTTAAAAAATGTTTTTTATTTATTTCTAGGAGAGAGAGAGAGAGAGAGACAGCGTGAGCAGGGGAGGGTCAGAGAGAGAGGGAGATACAGACTCTGAAATAGGCTCCAGGCTCTGAGCCGGCAGTCAGCACAGAGCCCGATGCGGGGCTCGAACCCACGAACCACGAGATCATGACCTAAGCGAAAGTCAGACGCTTAACCGACTTAGCCACCCAGGCGCCCCTTAATTTTTTTCTTCCAGCCTAAAGAACTCCATTAATGTTTGTTATAATGCTCCTATACTTTTCATTCATTATGTAAGCTATGTTTATCTGGGGAAAAATTCACTTCAATTTTGAAAAATATATTTGCTATTAAACATTTATTTTATTTCAGTTTACTTTCTTTTTCTTTTTATTACAGTTTATTTATTTTGAGAGAGAGAGAGCCCATGTGAGAGCAGGGGAGGGGCAGAGAGAGAGGGAGAGAGAATCCCAAGCAGGGTCCACACTGTCAGTGCAAAGCTCAGTGAGGGGCTCCAAATCGACAACCCTGAGATCATAATCTGAGCCGAAACCAAGGGTCTCATGCTTAACCAACTGAGCCATGCAGGAGCCCCTATTTCAGCTCTTTTAAAGTGTCGCTTTATTGTCCTCCAGTTTGCATAATTCTAACAACAAGTCTGTTACCATTTTTTCCTCATATAAAAACTTTTTTTCTCATTTCTTTTAAGATGATTTGTTACCATAACTCTACACATTATGTAAATTATGATGTACACTGCTATGATTTTCTTCATATTTCCTTGGCTTGAAATTCTTTGTCTTGAATATGTGGGTTTTGGGTTTCTAACATATTTTAAATATTTTTGTCACACTTTCTTTTGTTTCTGCATCTTGCCTGTTTTTATTTCCTATGGAATGCCAGTTATACATATATGAGGGTGACTGATAATCTCCGATAGCCCAATAAAGCTCTGCTCATTTTTTCTAGTGTTTTCCTCTTTTTGTTCTTTTAAAGTTCGGATATTTCTATAGCTAGACTTTCAAATTCTCTAATTTTCATGTGTGGTTTCTAATCTGCTGTTAATTTTCTATTTTCTATTTCAAATATTGTATTTCTTACCTTTTTTTAAAATTTTTTTTAAAATTTATTTCTGAGAGACAGCGTGAGCAGGGGAGGGTCAGAGAGAGAGGGAGACACAGAATCTGAAGCAGGCTCCACGCTCTGAGCTGGCTGTCAGCACAGAGCCTCATGCGGGCTCAAACCCATGAACCGTGAGAACATGACCTGAGCCAAAGTCGGATGCTTAACCGACTGAGCCACCCAGGCGCCCCTGTGTTTCTTACCTTTAGAAGTTTGGTATAAGTTTTTGTTTTAAAATTTTATACCTCTTACCATGGTCATGCCTTTTTTTTCTTCTTCAACATACGAAAATATTTATAATAGTTTTAATGCTTTTAATTTGTTAATTTCATTATCTCTAGTATTTCTGGGTCTCTGCATTTAAAACTTTTTTTCCTGGCTATACATTTTGTTGTTTGTGCATACCTGAATCATCTTTAATGTGATGCCAAATGTGTTGTCTTATAGGATGCCAGATAATTTATTCTTTTTGCCAGTGTGATATATTTGTTTTCTGTCATATAGTTAAATTTCTTGTAATTAGTTTGAGCCTCCTAAGATTTCCTTTCAAGTTTTCTTAGCAAGGACTCTGAGCATCCTTTACTTTAGGGCTGTTTCCTCACTTCTGCAGCAAAATATTTTTATCATGGTACCTTTATGAGAACTATATCTTATGCCCCATGTAGTAGAATTTCCTTCTCATCAGGGAATACAAAGTATTCTAGGCTCTGTGTGAATTCTGATATATATATATTTTTTTACCTCTATTAGTTTCTGGTGGTACTTCCTCAATCTTGCTGTCTTCCTCATATACATACACAAACCATTACTCAGCCAAAAACTCAAGAAGCCAATCTGGAATACCAATACTCTCTGTCTCTGCAGTTACCTCTTTCCAACACTCTCCTCTGAAGATTTTAGCTACATCAGTCACAAACTCTGAATTTATCTGAACATCAATAACAACAACAAAGCCATGGAATTTGGCTGTCTGCAAATCACTGTTTCATATCATTTTTTTCCTCTGTTATTTCATCATGGCTGAAAGTGAGAGGTTTTCAACAGATCATTACATGGGATAGTAACATCATGAGTATTACATGAGATAATATATTTAAAGTCCTGATTATTTGGACTAGTATATAAAAGGAGCTCACTAACCATTAATTCACACCTCTTCTATATGCTCACTTTATTCCATGTTATACATTCTAAAAGTCAGGTATATATGATATAACTTCTTATCTTAATAGATAAATGCACTTTCGTGGACATTATAGGAAGATTCAGCTAAATCATGACTGTTCTTCCCCTTAAATTTTCTGTAATCTCTGGCCGGTGGGGGCCATGCACTTCATTCATATGGGCTAAATGTTCTCAGATATCGTAACCTTCTCAGATATTGCTTGCTCTGAATTAGAACATAATCTTATTATTGTGTTTAGGAGAGTCAATCACTTTTATTTTTTGATCAAAGTACTTTATTATGAACTGCATGTTTCTGTTTACCCTCCACTCAGATTATTATGTGGAAACCTTATCCCCAGTAGGTAAGATGGCATTAGGAGGTGGGGCCTTTGGGAGTTAATTAGTTCATGAAGTTGGAGCTCCCATGATGGTATTAGAATTCTCATAAGAGGTGGCTACATGTGTTTGTTCTCTTTCTATTTTCCCTCAATCCCAATCCTGTGTGGATACAATAAGAAGATGGCTGGCTTAAATGAGGGAGAGAGCCTTCATCATAATCTGACTATCCCAGCACCCTGATCTTGGATTTCTAGCGTCCAGGACTGTGAGAAATAAATATCTGCTGTGTAAGCTACCCAGTCTATGGTGTTCTGTTATAGCAGAAGGCACATTTTAATCCATGCTTCCATAAATAGGAACAATCTATGTCATGAGTCCTGAATATGCCTCCACAGCCATTAATGCTCTCTTTGGAACAATAAAAGGAACGCTAGCAAGGTGATGCTCCCTCATAATACCACTCATATTTCACAAATTGACAAATTCGAGCACGGAACTTAATTGTTATGCCTATAGTAACCACGTGCTTTGGGAACATCTGGTGATCTCACATTTGACAGCTGGCATCCACAGTTCTAAGTATGTATTTGAGCAACTGAAACACAAAGGACAAAGTGAGGGCTCCTCCAACTTTTTTAGAATATCTGGATGGTATCCATTATAACTACTGAACCCACAGGAAATGGGCAGGGACAAGCTCTACATAGTAACATTCTGTCCCCTCTTTCCAGGGGAATATCACTTCTTAAAGAGCCTTCAAGCTGGACTTAGACGCATGATTTTATGATTTAGTTAGCTAAAGCTAGAGCAAAAACAGAGCATATTGAAAAAAGGAGTCCAGAAATGTAGAAAGGAGATGAAGTTTGGGGTTGCAAATATTATCAACTGTGTGACCTTCAGGTGAGAGTGTCCACCACTTTCAGAGAGTCCTTACCTCATACATCAAATGATACATAGTGTGTGTGATTACTAGGAAATGAAAAAATACAATGAATAGACTTGTGAATGTTGTTGCTTCTGTAGACTGCAACTTTTAAGTTATAGTGTCAGCTCTTATAAAATTCTGTAACCATTGACTTTGTAGATCTGAATTTAGGGAAAAATCTGAAACAATAGCACTATTTTCCTTTTAGAGAGATAAATATAAATTCAAAGAGGATAAGATGACAGATGGATAGTTTGGAGATTAATAACTCTGAATCTAGCTTTTAGTTTATGAGGTTTCTTCTGTATGTATTTATTTCACAGAGATTTTATTTCTAACAGGTGTTATAGAGCACTACTGAGCACTTTCATAGAATTTTTTAACCTATCTTCTACCACTTGCTTCTATTTGTGTCTTTCAGTAACAGCATTGTCACCTACATCTGGATGAGACAGTTTCACAAGGTCATCAACAAGGTCAGTAGCAATAGCCATCTCTAAAAGATCCAATCAGGCTTGCAATAGGATCAGGGTGATTGTTTGTTTATCCACTTAATCTTTAATTTATTTTTCAAACCTGTTATTTTGAGTTTATCACCTATTTCATAGTTGTATAATAAGGTGCAAAAGATCTGATTTTTTTTCATCCTGAGTTTTTGAAACATAATAGTATTTTGATATCTGTGCAATCTATCACTGCTCTGTAATAGAGGGAAAGACTGTTTCTCCAGGGTTAACATGAACATATCCATTTGGATTGCTTTCTACAGCATTCATTTTTTATTATGCTGCTATAATGTGGAGTCACACATGGGACAACTTATATGCTAATGGTAATAGTTTTTGACACATATCTTAAACTTGTGTTGAATGGCTAAATATCTTGAAAGCAATTAGTCAAAGACCAAGGGCACAGATACTTTCTGTGGCATCATGCAAATCGTTTCTAAGCAAATCCCTTGAACTACCTATCTATCAATCCATCTATTAATCTATCAAATGTATGTTTATCAATCCTGAGAGTGAGAAGGAATGAAATTTATAGAGCTATATTGTGTTCTATATTTATAGTTATATACTATCATATATATATAGTTATACATATGATATCTATTTTCTGTCTACAATCTATTATAGAGAGAGATGAGTGACAAAAGTGAAATAAAAAGCCAATAAGCTTATATTCTATTTTATCTCCATCCACCTATAGATATAAAGAGAGAGGAAGATCTATATCTCTATGCTGATCTACAGCTGTAGATCCAGTTCTAACTACATCTGCATCTACATCTGCATCTACACCTACATCTATCTAGTTATGTTACATCTATGTCTTTATCATCTTTCTGTCGAGAGTGAGAATGAAGTATGTTTGCATTTTTTTAATGTTTGTTTTTCATGCATGCTAAAAAAACAAGAAAACTGGTTTGGTTTTCCCCAGTAAGGTAACAAGATAACAAAGATAACAATTGTATTACAATTTCTTTTTCTCTATGGAAATTAGATGTTTGGATACATGTACAGCAACTGCATATATTGAATGAAGTCTAATACATGATAATAAGAGGCCCAGTTAGATATTTCCATATTGCTCAATATTTATAGTTTGATCTGCCACAAATGTTATATGTGTACAGTCATGCCATCGCTTTTTGAAAGATGCAATTTGCTTTAAACTTAAGTTTTCAATTAGGATTATATCCTGCCATCTGCATAAATTTAGTATAAGTTATCCATTATTGTTTATTATGCTGGGGTGTCTAAAGGTGTTCTATCTGTATCTATGAACAGTATATGACAAGGTGTTATTATTTACTTCTTAATAGATTTGCTATCTAACTTAAATATATCTTTGGAAGATAAAAATTACTTAAATAAAAGATGTAAACATTTCAAAGAAGATCACTTTAAGTAAGTGTCTTCAGATCATCAACTCACATAAGCTCAAAACTGGAAAGAAATATTACCAAATATCTGACCAAACTTTTTACTTTTAAACATGACTAGTTATACACAGAGGAGCCATGACTTGGTCCCAAATCTCACAGGCTAGTCTTGTTCATATAACAGGAAAAAAAAATTGCTATAATGCTGCCATTATAATGAAAGCAATCTCTTTCTTGAAATTATTAATTGAAATGAAAAATACATACAGAATACAGAAATGCTCTTCATGAACATTTTTTGATGTTGCTGTTGGTGGTAGTGTTATTGTTTTATTATGATTGTCATTTTATCTGTTTGTTTGTTTATTACTACGAGCATCCAGACATCTACATCTAGTTAAAACTAGATGTCTGAGTAGGATTCAGGTTAAAATATCAAAATTGCTAAACTATGTAATCAAGACAAAGAGTTAAATGTTCAGAACCTCCCTTTCATCAGTTATCTGATGCTCCATCATTACAACTATTTATAACTTAATATGATATAAACTCTTCTAAACCCTTGGTAATTTAGCAATATACTCATGCAGGAAAAAAAGAAAAATATCTGTAATTTACCAGCCTAGTAGTAAATAGAAAAATCCTGCACACCAAGAAATAATATATGGACAAATAATCTCTTTTTTTAAGTTTATTTATTTACTTTGGGCGAGACATGCATGTGTGCAGGGGAGGGGCAGAGAGAGAGAGAGAATGAGAGAGAGTGAGAAAGAGAGAGAGGAGAGAATCCTGCACTAACAGCGGGGGTGGGGGGGGGAGAGGGGGAGAAGCTGATTTTGCAAACGTGGTAAGATCATGACCTGAGCTGAAAATCAACAGTTGGCTGCTCAACTGACTGAGCCATCCAGGCACCCCACTGGACAAATAATCTTAAGCAATGTGCAACGTCAGATGAAGATCCCAGAAACTTTGGCACTGTGAGGCAGAGTAATCATGGGTTCATTTATTTCACCTGTGAAAAATAAGGCCTACCCATGGGAAAAGCATGTTTTATGTTTTGGAAAATCAAGTGGCGTTAGCTGCTTCAGGTGCACCAAGTGGCGCTTGGTCAAGAATAGGTTGGGGATTCAGAGACATCACTCAATCTTCAGATTTCCTAACTCTCCTAAAAGGCATCTAAGTAGGGGTCTGTCAGGATGGTTTCTTCTATTTCCTGATGATCATAGTTTCTCAAAAGCAAATAACACAGACTTTGACCTATAACGTATTTCATTGGTCTGGACACCATTTGTTTCTCAAAGGGTACGGTAGGATTCATAGGACAAACCAATAGAATTAACCATAGAGAAAGAATGAAGATTATCGTGGATAACCAACAAAAGACAAGAATAAAGATTTAGAAAAAGCCTAGTGGAGGGAAGTAACCTTTTAATCAGGGTCTGACGGGGTCCCAGATTGCCTCTTTTTGTCTGTTTCTGACTGATAAAAAGAAGAACATACATCCAGGTAAAGCTCATAGGCTGCTTATTGTTTGAGTTTCAGAAAACAGAACACAGAGTACTGATAAGCCTCTCTACCTTCTGTGAGCTGTTTTGGGAAGGAAGGAAAGCCAAATGTCTACTAGTATAAATATTGCCGCGGAGACTCGGCCCTAATCAGAAAACAAGATAGTTCCAGTGTGCATAGTATACAGGATATTAAGCATTCCATTTACCCATCACTGATTTCAGCATCTGATTTTCAAAAATTAATAAATTCACTTCTCTAAAAACTTCAAAAAATTATCATCTCTAGGATGAGACCTTCCAAGGGGAGATTTATAAGCCACTGAAAATAGATTTTCAGAAAGAATAGGCCAGCTCAACCATAAGAATGAAAATAAAAATGTCTAATAAATGAAAGCAACCTCTCAGAATAAATAAAAAGTGAAAACCTTCATGAGCCAAGTGTGTAGTTAGAGATTAGCATCATGATGCACCATCATATAAAAAATGATTGTATTTGTAAATAATTAGTTCCATCAAGTAACTGTATAAAAGACCAGAGATCAAAGACAGCTAAAAAAAAATACAGATTTTATTGATGCAGAACTTGCATTTGAGATCTAAATATCTGTTAATCACATAATAGACCCTTCCTTTCATCACAGCAAGTGTCTGAACCAATACTCTGGGGACATCTCCAAATTCTATTGGAGAAAGAAGTAGATAAAAGCGTATTCAGGCTCTCTGCTCTTTTTAAATCAGTAAGTAGCCAGCTGTTCCGTCGCAACTGATTCTGTACTTTGAGTAGGCTCACGACATCTATCAAAATAGTGTTTACACTTTCTTAATAATGTTAACTTAAGCATTTTATTGCCGCTCTCTGCAAACTGTCTGAGTGCACTAAAGAAGTCTGCTCATGGGAAAGGTGGTTAAGCAATAGGCAGACTACATAAAAAGCGCAGCATCTCTAGGGGTTAGCTGCATGACACCTGGAATGACACAAAGCCTCTGTTGCCTTTGTCCAGAGCCAAGTGGGAATCCCCTGTGGTCAGGAAAATGTTGGTGAAAGCAAATGCCCTTCCGTGCAAACATCTGGAGCCCTGCCGTCTGTGCAGCTTTAAACAGAAGAGGACTGCAGAATTGCTTAGCATCCCAAGAAAGTGATGAGATGCAGATTGCTGTTGTTTCCACATTGTTTTTTAAATGCACACTGTGAAACAAGGCATCTTTCTTTGCTTTCAGGACTTTGAACAGCAAATGCCAAAAATCAGAAGTTTTGTAACTAATCCAGTCTTGAGTTATCCAACCACAAAATTATGTTTGAGCAATTGCCTTGACAGCCAAAACATACAGCTTGTTTTTCCTCCCAGTTCAAATAATTCAGAGACAGAAAATCAGATTTAAATAAATTTCTCATCCTAATAACAACAGTAATAATAAATTAAGCTCAGGTTAAGATCTGCAATATTATCCTCACTTTAAAATCTCTTTAAGGGGTGCCTGGGTGGCTCAGTCGGTTAAGCATCTGACTTCAGCTCAGGTCATGATTTCATCATTCATGGGTTCCAGCCCCGCATCAGGCTCTGTGCTGACCGCTCAGAGCCTGGAGGCTGTTTCAGATTCTGTACCTCCCTCTCTCTTTGACCCTCCCCTGTTCACGCTGTCTCTCTCTTTCTGTCTCAGAAATAAATAAAACATTAAAAAAATAAAATAAAATAAAATCTCTTTAAAAGGTGATAGACTATTAAACCCTGTCATGTATACAATATTTGTAAACTGGATTGTTTGGGATTGAAATCTCTTGGAAGATTAGGAAGATTACCCTAAAATCACCTCCCTTCCTTAGCTAATGGAATTCCAAACTGAAGTCTCACTTTAATAGTATGAATATTATTATATGTCCTTAACAAAAATTAGATACTTTTGGGAAAAATAACAATAAGGTAAGATCTATCTGGGTAAAAAGATAACACTGTATTATTTCAAGTTACCATAAAACAAAGTCCACCGGCAGGTCAGTCAAATACAACCTGGAAAGAAATTGCAAAGAGGATGAGGTAAAAGATACAAATCTAATATCACACTCCATGTCAAAATCAATTGGAAATGTGAATTCACTTATAATGTTTATATGGAGCTATTTTATTTAGTGGTCTTATCTAAGATAATACATGGCTTTCTGACTGATAAACCAGGCAGAGAGCTTAATAAATTATAGTTGACTCTTAAACAATGTGGGGATGAGAGGTACACAGTTGAAAATCTCCATATAACTTTGGACTAACCCAAAACTTAATTACCTAATCCTCTGTTGACTAGAAGCCTTGCAGACAACATAAACAGCTGTTTGACACAAATTTTGTGTGTTATATATAAGTATGCTATATTCTTACAAAAGTAAGCTAAGAAAAAACATTAAAAATACATTTATAGTACTGTACTATAAACAATCCATATTTGAGTGGACCCGTGCATTTCAAACCTGTGTTGTTCAAGGGTCAACTATAATCGCAGCCCAGTCTTTAATCACTCTTAAGAGATACAGTCACATAGGGTCAAATGCTAATGTAGTTAAAGTAACAAAGAAATGTAGAAAATTATGGAATACTGCCTACATGAGAAATTTGAAGCCATTAACTTAAATTCAGAATTAAACAGGACTGCACTAGTCTCCTATTTCTCTTTTGTCATATTTATCTGAAGACAAAATAATGGAAATGTTATAGTAAGTGTTTAGTAAATAATAAAAAAGCATCTTACCCGTAAATCAAAGAATTTGATTTCCATTTCAATACCAATGAACAGTGTAAATGAGAACTAGTTATACAGTCCTATTTAATCTTCTTTTTATTTTGCACACTACAAATTCTGATGTTATTGGCTACTATTGTGGGAGTGTGTGTGTGTGTGTGTGTGTTATGTGTGTGTATAGGTACAGCAATATGGTGGACAACATGGTTTTAATGCCAACATGAGTGATTCTGTAATTTTCATGATCATTCAGAAATAGTTGGGAACCATTTAGAAAGATCATATTAATTAAAATCCTCAAAGTTATTTCCATTTAATGTAAGTAACATATGTTAAATGTCAAACTCCCATTTTTTGCTCACCAGTAATGATGCCCTGTTTTTGAATGGAAACAATTACTTACATATTAAATATAGTTTTGGAGTGTCCATTTCTACCCCCAGGCTCTACATCTCTTCTAAATACCACAGTGTCACTACTATTACCACTGCTACCATCACCTCCATTCACCACTACAACAAATGCAACTTTTCAATGATTACTGAGCCTGTTTTCCAATCAGTTATACTGTCAAGTCCACTACTAAGGAATCTACATGCCACTACCATACAGCGGAGTTTCACCATGTTCTCCATTGTCCCTTTAGGAGATTGCTGCTCTGAAAAGAGAAGAGAGGAGAGGAGAGGAGAGGAGAGGAGAGGAGAGGAGAGGAGAGGAGAGGAGAAGAGAGGAGAAGAAAAAAGAAAAAAGAAAAAAGAAAAAAGAAAAAAGAAAAGAAAAGAAAAGAAAAGAAAAGAAAAGAAAAGAAAAAACCTGGCTGGGCTCTGTCTGGACCTCTATCTTAATGAAAACACCGAGTCTGTCATCTAAATGAAAGTTCCTGAAGTATTCTACCAAATGTATCATGAAATTAATCTCATATTTTAGAACTGTCCATTTGGGGGTTGGTGAGGGCTGATAGAGAGTTTCTTTTTTTTTTTTTTTTTTTGATTTTTTAAATGTTTTATTTACTTTTGAGAGAGAGGGAGAGAGAGAGAGAGAACAAGTCAGGGAGGGGCAGAGAGAGAGGGAACACAGAACACAGAGGGTGAAGCAGGCTCCAGGTTCTGAGCTGCCAGCACAGAGCCCGGTGTGGGGCTCAAACTGGTGAACCACGAGATCAGACCTGAGCTGAGTCAGATGCTTAACCGACTGCGACACCCAGGTGTCCTTATTTTTCATTTGTTCAGCAATTTATTAGCCAACTGAAGCTCTCTAAAAGAACAGATGGGTTCTAGAATATCCTGGCCATTTTCCACTTCTGGAATTTTTTCATGGAAAAGGAATCATGATTCTCTGAATGATGTCCTAATACCCTACCCTGAACTCTCATGTGGTTTTAGCAGTCCATGACCCTGCCATGAAATTACTTCAATGACAACCAATAAAAATATGTATCTGAGAGCACCCAGGTGGATTTCTTAAACCATAGTCTGTCTCCTCAACTCACATCAAATAAATACATCATAAGATTGAGGATTTTTCAGATACTCCTAGAAGTTTCATTTCTAGTTTTATGCTCTGCCCAGCTGGAAAAAAATTTTTTTGCATAGAAAATAATAGAAAAGAATATACATGTCTATGTGTGATAGATATATCTATCTATCTATCTATATATATATAGATTGATAGGTATATATCTCATACCTATTTTATGGTGGGTTTTAAGAAACTGGCTTATTGACTCACATGTTTGTGGAAGCAAGGAAGTGAAAATTCTGCAGAGCAGTTACAAGCAGTTAGAAGGCAGGAGACTGAGGCAGAAACTGATGTAACAGTCTAAAGGCAGTCTGGAGGTAGAATTCCTTCTTCTTGGAGGACCTGAATCCTTTTTTTAAGGCCTTAAACTTACTAAATGAGACTCACCTAGTTTATGGAAGGCAATGTGCCTTACTCAAAGCCTACTTACTTAAATGTTAATCACATTTTGAAAACACCTTCACAACAATAGCTAGACTAGTGTTTGACCAAAAACTGGTTGCCATGGGTACTATGGCCTAGCCAGATTGACTCATAAAATTAATCACCACAGTTTAGAGTGTTCTCTCTTCAATTTTTTTTTTAATGTTTTGGAAGGACTAACACTGATTGTTCTTTAAATATTTGGTATAATTCACTAGTGAGTCCATCTGGTCCTATGTTTTTCTTTGTTGGGAGGTTTTAGTTATTGATGAAATCATCTTATTCATTATTGATCTATTCAGACTTTCTTATGATTCACATTTGGTAGTTTGTATGTTTCTAGGAATGCATCCATTTTTTCTACATTATCCAATTCTTTGGCATATTATTGTTCAAAATAGTCTCCTATGATCGTTTTTATTTCTGTGGCATCAGTTGTAATGTCTCTTCTTTCATTTCTGATTTCAGTAATTTTACTCTCTTTTTTCTTAGTCTAGCTAAACATTTGTTGATTATGTTTGTCTTTCAAAAAAACAACTTCGGTTTCATTGGCTTTTTCTACTGTTTTCCTAGTTTTTCATTATTTCTACTCTCATCTTCATTACTTCCTTCTGCTCATTTTGGGATTTCTTTTTCTTTTTCTTTTCGTTCCTTGAGGTGGAAAGTTAGGTTGTTTATTAGCAATTGGTTTTCTTTAGTAAATGCAGGTGTATCATAAAATATTACGCAGCCTTAAACAAGAAAATCCTATCATTTGTGATAACACGGATAAAACTGGAAGACATTTTGCAAAGAGAAATACACCAGTCACAGAAACACAAATACTTATGATTCTACTTGTATATCTAAAATAGTACAACTCAAAGACACAGAGAGTACAATAGTGGTTGCCAGAGGCTAAGGAGCAAAGGAAATGAAGAATTCTTGCTCAATGGGTATAAAATTTGAGTTATGTATGAAGAGTTCAAGTTCTAAAGTAGTGTGGATAGTTAAAAATATGGTATTGTATACTTCAAAATTCATTAAGAGGGCAGATTTCATGTTAATTGGTATTACCAGTACACACACACACACACACACACACACACACACAAGGAAACTAGGAGGTGTTGGAAATGTCTGTCACCTTGATGGTAGTGATGGTATCATGGATGTTTGCATATGTCCAAACTCATCAAATTATATACATTAAATACATGCACTTTTTACATGTCAATTATATCACAATAGAGCTATAAAAAATTAACTATTACAGAAGGATAGTAGATATAGTCCATTAGAGGTTATCTGACATGAAACTTTTGTGATTCTCTGGCCCAGCTTATCATGTGATCGCAGCAGATAACTGCACGGCAGTATCAATGAGCTCTTCAGAGCACCCGAAGGCATTCTGAAAGACAGTCTTCTCATGGTGATGACAGGTGTCCTTATGAATAGTTATTTACTCAAGAGCTTTGAGTATGCCACGTTGCCGGCCTGGCCTATTCAAAATATTGAATTTAGCCATCAAGAACTTTTAGAGTTCCGGAGAGGGCAAGATGGCGGAGAAGTAAGGAGCTCCGTACTTGCACTCTCGCCCATACATCACACAGAAAAGATCTGAAGCCATTGGAAACCTTACAAAACCTGAGAGAATGGGAGAAAAAAGAAGCAGAATCCACTGAGAGAGCCTTCTAACGCTCCAGCTACACGCACCCTGCAGGCAAGCCCCCGCCCATGCGCGCCAGCCTGACCCAGAGAAGGAAGCAGCGATTCTGACTCCGCTCCCAGAGCTCGGCAGGGAGCCTGGAATTGCCCGAGGGGGTTGCCTGGGAAGCTGTGTCTAAGGCAACTTCAGCGGGGCGCGCGGAGGGGGACTTGGAGATTGGAACTGGCCTGGGTTGAAGAGTGCAACCAACTTTGGCTGTGCCCCTGATACGGGGAGTTTACACCCCCAAAAGAGCGAGGAACAGCTCTTGCTTCAAGAAGGGACTGGAGCACCGTCACTCTCCTCCCCACAGCCGCCGAGGCAGAGCTCCCGCCTGAGACATTGGATCCCGCCCCGCCCATCCCTGCCTGAGAGGTGCCCTCCTCCCTTTTTTTTTTCTTTTTGTTCTTTCTTTTTTTTTCTTTTTTTCCCTTTTTTACTCTTTCTTTTTTTCTTCTTCTTTCCTGGGTTACAGGGCTGGTTCAACATTCGCAAATCAATCAATGTGATCCATCATATCAATAAAAGAAAAGATAAAAACCATATGATCCTGTCAATAGATGCAGAAAAAGCATTTGACAAAATACAGCATCCCTTCTTAATAAAGACTCTCGA
>NW_024082622.1:0-33434 GCF_003009895.1 Hyaena hyaena | reverse complement strand
AATGAAATCTGGCCATGTGTAGCAACATGGATGGACCTTGAGGGTGTTATGCTGAGCGAAATAAGTCAGGCAGAGAAGGACAAATATCATATGTTTGCACGTATAGGAGGATTAGGAGGAACTTGACGGAGGAACAAGGGGGAGAAGAAGGGCGGAAATGGTGGGGGCAAGGGAGAGAGGCAAACCATGAGAGACTCTTGAATGCTGACAAAAACTGAGGACTGATGGATGTGGGGGGGAGGGGGGGATGGGCATGGAGGAGGGCACTTTGGGGATGAGCACTGAGTGTTATGTAGAAACTAATTTGACAATAAACTATTTGTAAAAAAAAAAAAAAGAACTTTTAGAGTTCCAGCTTCAAAGAAATTCCTATGATACCTGTGTCAAAATCAGTAATAAGCTGCCCAAGGGAAACTACGTATTTTTTTTTTTACTCTGAACACAATCAGAACTGCATCAATCTTTATTTTATCTCTAAAAATATTTGAAAATGGAAGAAGAAATATCCTAGTAATTAAAAAAAATCCTGGTAAGGATTACACCATTACAAAGATCATTCACTTTCTATCATATTTAGACTTCTGTTTAAACAGAGTAGGTACTGTCATCTGCAACATCAATATGGACTGTTGCCTCCAAGTTACCTGACATTCAATCATAGCCCTTAATTTGTCTTCACATTTTAAGAAGTGTTGCTGTAGACGTACTAATTATACATCTATATACTCTTCCTTAATGGTGGGTGAATGACAGGTATCAAATGAACAACTGACAAAAACTTCTATTATAATATATAATAGTGACAATATTACTGGCCCATCTAATTTGCTGAATCAGACTTCATTTATCATTAATAATGAATATCGTGTCCCACTATTGCTTCACTTCACCATGTTCCTGCTCCTAATGTCCCCAAACATGAAAATTGGACGGTAAATGGTAGAGCTGCGGACTCCCTGGCAGAAATCACAGAGTATGTTCTGGAGAGCCAATGACCAATACAGGAAGTATACCAACTGGGAAAATAAAGAAAGGGGGATTACATTGTTGCATGTATTTCTAAAGTTAAAGGGTCACCAATAGTCAGAGCCCTTCATCTCTTGAGTTATCCAACCACAATTTCAATTTTCTATACACATTGTGTGTGATGCATCACACACAGAGATGTGTTTCTGGACCTAGTTATGTGACAGCAAGAAAGCTAGATTAATCTACTTTAAGAGGTGTAACACGACCTGGATGCATTTTCTACAGATAAATCAAACCAAAATGGCTTAGAGTCTTCTTTCAACTTTGAGATAAATAGCACTATAGAATTACATGAACAATATGATAACTTATGTAACTTTGTTATATATTACTTTTGAGAGCAGAAACTTTAGTATATATTAGAAAATTTTCCACAAAAATTGGAGTGCCTGGGTGGCTCAGTTAGTTAAGCCTCTAACTCTTCATATTGACTCAGGTCATGTTCTCACAGTTGTGGGATGGAGTCCTGCTTCAGTACACACTGCTTGGAGCCTGGTTGTGATTCTCCCTTTCCCTCATTCTCTGACCCCTCCCCCTCACTCGTGCTCTCTCTCTCTCAGAATAAATAAATAAAATTTTTAAAAATACACATATTACACCTACTGAATCAGGTTAGTGGACATAGATGGTAGTAATTCAAGATAATTAATCAAGATAAAATATGAGTACACATATAAAAATATTTAAAAAATATAAAAAATAAATATAATCCACTAAATATGGTCACGCATAAAAGGTAAAAGGCCAATGACATGGTTTGCATTAGAAACACCAAGCAGTAAACTACAGTAACAGTACAGAAAGGATGGAAATGAGAAATTGCCACTCGATCATGAGTTATCATATACTAGGCATTATAGTAAGCACAGTAGGAGTACCATCTGCAAAAAAGAAAAAACAAAACAAAACAAAAAAACCCTATGAGGTAAAAGCTACTTACTCTTATTTTACCTATAATAAAAACTAATGTACAAAGTGTTTAAATGTTTAATACCAAATCTACTACATTCTGATTCCAAACTCCATGCTTCATACTGCTATGCTGTGGACATCAATATTGGGCTACAGGCAGCAAATCCTTTATGAAAGGTTAGCTTTTAGCCAATCTTAAGAATTAAGGCAAGAAAAAGGCAATACCATAATGGTAGGAACATTTGCACATGGCTTTCTTAGGCACAAAAGAAGCCAGGACACTGAACTGGAACTTGATAACAAGGGCAAAATGGATCTCCCATTACAGAGTTAGAGCAGCAGTAGCCACGGATTGACTTGAGACTGTGCAGCAATGTTTGTGAACTAGTGTTCCTTAAGCCCCAACTGCAAAAGACAGAATTATTTCCAGTGTAGATAATGAGTAATGTAGTTTCCTGTGTGGGAAAAGAGGGTCTTATGGGAAGCAAGTTATTTTACCTATGAAATATAGTTATTGTGATAATAAATATTAGAGTAGTGAGTAATCAAAAGGTGTTTTATTACTGTTATTGAAACTATTGCCATTATAATTATCAGTAGTCTCTAACTTGCCTTTCCCAATTTGTGTGTAATAATCCTTTACATGGTGGTTCTGGAATAATGCTGTGCTTTACAGTCTTATTTCTTAATGACTGGCTAATGCTGACCTATTGTTTTCTAAATCATCAGACACAGCCAGTACATGATGTTTTAATTCACATACTCTGCAGGTAGCCATGGTTGCTGGTCTGTTCCACTTTTAGTTTCTATAGATGGTCCATAGCACAATCAACAGTTTCTTCAATGCTGTTTACTTGAAGAGGACACAGAATGTGTGAGTGCTGCCTGGAATAATAGCTATATATTTTAAATACAAATAATTTAAAATCATTCATTGATAGAAAGACCACTATCTTATGTAGTAAAGAGAATGAATAAGCCACAGTTTTCAAATGGAGATTTGTCTGGTCTTTTTCATGCACAAACAGATACAAAACAGATCCCATGTTCTTAATACCACCCATAGTGCAGGTATTTGATGACCAGATCTTACTAATTAATGTAGATGTGAGGCAGGCACTATCAGAAAGTGTCTAAGATTTTATCCTCTAATACTAAATATTAACCCAGGTTCTGGTAGATAGCTCTACCATGATTTTATTCAGGCAGAAAAAGCTAGATAGTAAGTTAGTACTATATCTAATCCTCTTTGATGATGACAAGTGACAGAAACCCAATTCTAACAAGTATATGAAAAAAAAAGGGTTCTGCTTAGTAAATTATTTGTCAGAATGGACTGTTTATGCTATAGTCATAAACCCTTTCCATATATCATGGCTTAAGTTATATCTGGATCCATCACTTAAATAATATTGACAGGAATCTCCCACTTTATGTATCTCTAGACGTGCTGGACTGACTTCATCCTGAGGAGGGAGAGAATGATGGAGCCCGGATTTTACAAGTTTTCACAGCTTATAAACTCAGAATGAGAAATACTGAATATTCTGATATTCATACTAGCTCCTAAGAAAGAACTCTTCTCAGCACTACTCAAGTCACATGTATTCCTGGTCTAATCATCAGGGGATAAAGTAGGTATAAATTGTGAGCCAAAATTAATACCTATGACGGCTAATTTTATGTATCAACTTGGCTGGGCCACAACACCCAGGTATTTGGTCAAACTAACTGTGAGGAGGGTTTTTGTTTTTTTTTTTTCTTTTTCTTAAATGTGAGATTAACACTTAAATTGCTGGACTTTGAATAAAGCAAAAGAAAGACAGGCCTCTCCTGAGCAAGAACAAATTCTGCCAGTGGACAATTTTCATGGTAGTCAGCTGCAACATTGGCTCTTCCTTAGGTCTCCAGACTCGGCCAGCATGTAAATCGATTCCTTAAAATTAATTTTTCTCTCTCTTCTCCTCTCTCTCCCCACACCTCCTAATGGTTCTGTTCCTCTTGATATTCTGACCAAACTACCTATGATGTTAGTGCAGCAGGATTCTCACACAGAGAGTGTGACACCGAAACTTTTCTTTCCAGGAAGCAACTTTATTCCTGCCAGCACTGCTCAGTTGGGTTCGTACTCAAAGAACTGAGCCCCAAACGCCATGTAGCATATTTTTTTAATATACTTTCTACTTCTTGGTCCCCCATATATGGCAACACACACAAACATGCAGTCTGATTAGGTGGTCTCTTGTTACAAGGTCATGAAGAATCGTTGCCACCTATGGGCATAGCCAGGTTACCTTGAGGGTGTTTTTTTCTTTCCTTAGGGAGGGGACCCTACAACAGAAGAGGAGACCAAAGGTCCCACACAGAGCTTAAAGTGGACAAGGGACATATTCTAAAAGAATATGGAAAGGAGCACACAATATATAAACAATGTCCACTACATAATTCTTATTTATTTATCAAACTCCTGCAGCTCCAAGCACACGAAGAGAACACATGTATTTAAAATAAGCTACATGTTCTAATGAAAATGATGTAATAACCATTAACTATAATTTGGAAAATTAAGAACAACAAAAGCATTAAAAAACCTGGAATTTTATAACCCTACAAATACTAATGATATCAGTTCGTAAATTTTCTTCTAACATCTTTTACATTTAGTCTTATTTACACTTACTGCATACACTGGGACAGATATTTGCTTCAGAGAGCCTAGGTGCTATGCTATAATTTGATTTTATTTTAGGACTCAGGTGACTGAAGTTGCCTCTGTTGGAAATATGCCAATCAAAGTGACAAAGGAAAACAGATCTTTCCAAGGGCTCATATCAACATTTAAATGCTCTGGCCAAATATTATACAAATCATTTGCGTTCACAGTTCATTGGCTGAAACTGGTCACATGGCCCCACCCAAACAGAAAAATGCAGGAAGTGCGTTTAGATAACAGGAAAAAAAAATGTTTGTTAAATGGCACTAATGTCTACCACAGTCCCTAACTGCTTGGGGATTTATGAATATTTATCCCAGGTCTGATTGAAGTTATCGAGTAGCAGGAAACTAAGGGGGCCATCTCCAGGTACTTTCTACTTTTTAGTAACTCAGAACTTGTGACTCATTCATGACTTTGCATCTACCTTAGACTCCTTGGGAGGGTTGGGGCCGTATAAGCAGATATTGGCCTGTATTAGTCTAAAGACGGTGTCATTTTGTAAATTTATATCACATGTGGTAAAAGTTGAATGCAATTTATATGGTTTGTAGCACTATCTCAAAGGAGACCAATCTGATAAGCTACAGCTCTATGTTTTTCACAATTAGAATTGAATAAATAAAAAAAAGAGGAGAGAGGGGTTGATTAACAAAACTAAACTTGTGGGAAACTGGGAAGGAAAGGAAACAATAACACAGATATTTTGCTTTAAAAAATATATATAGGGGCGCCTGGGTGGCTTAGTCGGTTAAGCGTCCGACTTTCGCTTAGGTCATGATCTCGCGGTTCGCGGATTCGAGCCCCGCGTCGGGCTCTGTGCTGACTGCCAGCTCAGAGCCTGGAGCCTGTTTCAGTCTGTGACTCCCTCTCTCTCTGACCCTCCCCTGCTCACGCTGTCTCTCTCTCTCTCTCTCCTAAGAAATAAATAAAACATTAATATATATATATATATATGTATATATATATATATATATAAAGCTGAGTGTAAAGCAATTGGAGAGATAGAACAAAACTTGAATATGTTCAACTGAAGTTTTTTATTTTTTTTCTCACTCTGAAGTGCAAATCCAGCTTATATGTTGTAAGTTATTTCCTGGGTCTCTATTTAGAAATCTTCCAGGGGCATCTGGGTGGCTTAGTCCTTTGGACATCTAACTTTGTCTCAGGTCATGATCTCACAGCTTGTGAGTTTGAGCCCAATGTCGGGCTCTGTGCTGAGAGCTCAGAGCCTAGAACCTTCTTTGGATTCTGTGTCTCCCTCTCTCACTCTCTCTGTCTCTGCCCCTCCCCCGCTCACACTCTGTCTCTCTTTCAAAAATAAATAAACATTAAAAATTTTCTTTTAATAAAAAAAAGAAATCTTCTTCATCTTACCTGGGCCAAGAAAACATAAAGCGATCAGCTACAAGTACTCATTGAATTCTCACTGTTCCAGAACAATAGCCTTTAGAAATGTTCATTCCTTAATTTCACTTCCACCCATCATATATGGGTTAAATTTTTCATAGGACTACGGATATTGTTTGAAGTGGTTCTGAAGTTTTGTGTGCTTGTTCCAGAGCTGAGCAGGATATCTTGGTTACTTTTGATCAGAAAGAGTTTTAGTAGTTTTAGCTTTTACTGCTTAAAAAGTCACCCTAAATTGAGTGACTTAAAATAATTCCTTATGAGTCTGTATCCTGACCAGCTGTTGGCTTATCAGTGCGAGTTCAGCTCACCTGTTCTGATGAACTCAGTTTGACTCGTGTGTCCTGGGTCAACTGGGGACGGTTCCATGTGTCTCTCAGTCTGTTCTTGGGACAGGTGGGCTACCCAGGTGTTTGTGTTTTTGTTTTTTAATGACCATGATAGAGATTTAATAGCAAATGAGGTAAATTGTGTAAGTGATTTTAAAATACACCTTGAATCATGCCTTTAACATTCCATTGTTTTTAAAAAGCCATTTTGCTACAAATTTTATCTTTCCCTCTGTGGAAAGTCACCAAAAAGTTATGTGCCAAAAGACACCTAGGAATTGGAAGAACTAAAAATTGGAGTCATCACCTAATCTATTGCAGTGATACTTTATTTATATTTTTAAACATAATCAAATAAAAATATCTGTAAGAATCAAAGAAACTGTGGCATGGTGGAACTTAGCAGGTGGAACTTAGTATAGTTTATAATTCCCAACACCACCATTAGAGTGTCTACCTTTAATGAGAGATATCTATGTTTTGGGCCCTGTGGTAAGCCCATTATGCACAGCAGCTTACATGAACTTTCCAAGTTCTACCATTGGGAAGACAGATTTAAAATGTATTTCCAAAGCCCTAAGATTTTGAATTCAGTTAATTCATATACACCAATTTATTCATTTATGTTATAAGTACTTTAATGCTATAGTTTATGTAATATTATTATTTCTCATTTCCTAAGTCATCATTTTCATCACATTACTGAGAAATTGGAGTACTTGGGAACCACTGAATAAAATAGTTTTGATCTACAAAGTGCTTCCTTTACATCATTTCTTTTACTGCTATAGAGTTGGGCACCTCTGAAATACAAGTCAGGTATATGTTCTTAATATTTCCTAGGCATATTGGTTTAAGAGGCAGAGACTGCATACATTATGGATATTATAGTTTTAACCAAATTAGATAATTATGCTTCTTACTTGGAATCATAAATCATTAAGAATGGAGACAGTTCAGTCTCCTAATATTTAGTAAGGGAGAGTAAAGATGGACAACAGAATAATTTAATTGTTAGGACTCCACCATTCATAATCCACCTCAGCAATACTTTGTGACTACTTTGGTTTCCTCTCTATCACCAGTATAATCCCACTTCATCTCCACTTTTCTAATTTCCATAATACAGATATATATGCATGGTACTTGAATATTTAAAGATTTTTGGTAACTTCCTCTCACCTCAAGTATAAATTCAGAAGAGGTGCCATTCCAAAATTGTGATTATTTGACCTTAATTTCCATTATTTCACACAGCAAGCTCCCAAACAAACATAATAATACACATCAAAATGGCCCAGAATCCTTCTACTTGACATATTTGACAATTCTGAGAATATCCTAACTACATTCTCTAGTAACCCCAATGTCTGGCTCAAGTACCACCTCCTTTAAGAAGAATTCATTAAGTGTTCATCATAACCCTTGTAGGAGGTAGTTATCCCTTTCTTCATGCTCAGTAACCTTTGATATGCTATCCTCCCTCTCTCATTTAATGTTGTATTAAAGCCGTATATCTACATCTAATGTTTCTTGCTTGCTCTGCATGCCATCCATAATTTTATAGTGCTGTTGATAAGTCAAATAGATAAGCTGATTACAATAATATTTGGATACCTGACATGATTGGGGTAGAAAGAGGGCCTTCCTAAATAAGTGGTACCAAGGAACTCAAGTTAGAGTGAAGTGACTGATCATTATTTTTTAAAGTGACTCATTTGTAATCATATAGGATGTTAGAATCAAAGGCAGTGTTTGAACTCAGGCTCCTGGCTCCTTTTTTTTTTTTTTTTTTTATTGTATGAGCCTTGTCTTTCTTTGATAAATACTAAGAGATATAATGCTAACATACTCTCATGCTGTTTAAATATTTGACTTAATGTGACATTATAAAATATTAACCTGTTCATTCTATGAGAGCATTAAATTTGTCCTAGAAAATATATATTTTGCATTGTTCTTGTATTACTATAAGCCTCTAAATTACTGAAATTTCGTTTTTCTAAATGTAAGTAATATTTTGCAAATTTTATAGTCCTTCCCTAATAATCTACTCCAAAGACCTCTTTCAAAGATTTTCGTTCTTCTTTAGCTCTCTGCCTTTTGTGATTTTTAAAGTTTTCCTTAGAATTATTCTGATGTTTTTCAAATCTCTTTCCTAACTGAATTTTTAGAGTTTGACTCCTTAAATTGGGGATTCTCTAAACTTATTGAATTTTCTAAAAATACAGAAGCCTAAGTACCATTCCAGATATACTAAATTATAATAATCAAGTGGTGCTTTGAAGGTGTATTTGTTAGAAGTTCCATAGGAGATTTAAAAATATTGCTAGGCTAAAAAATGACTGTTTCCCTTTAAATGGGTATTCTACAAGGAGCTGTTTAAATCCCTTTTGCAGTATATATTTCTCTCTCTCTCTCTCTCTCTCTCTCTCTCTCTCTCTCTCTCTCCCTCTCTTTCTCTTTCTCCTTACTCTAAAGTTGGCAGGATGATACCATTTGGTGACCCCTTGGAAAGAGTACTGAGGTCTCTATGTGAATATCTACTCTCTGTGCCTGTCTCTTTGAAGAACAACTAAATATGTCTCAGCTTTAAAAGCCTGATAATAACCTGGAGAGCCTCCAACTTTGCCTTTGTCCACCCTCTACAATGCTGAATTTGACAAAATAAGATAGTGAATGAGAATAGAGAAAGTGAGAGAGTGAGAATGGTAGTGAGCAATAGGGAGACTGAAAGGACAGGTCATATGAATAAATTCTTGCTATGCTGGATTGTATCTAAAGTCAATACCACAGCACACGGTTATGCTTCTGAACAAGGCAGTGGTAGAGAGGGGGTCATAAGCAAGAGTGTTTTTTAGATACTGTCTCCATCTAAGATAGGGGAAGACATCTTACATATCAAAGTTATTCAGTTAGGTTACATCCTTAACTTTATTATCCTTAACTTATTTCCTTATTATTATCTAAACTTATTAACCTTATTATCCTTAACATTCTCAATCTTAACTTACTTCAATATTTGTTGATATAGTAATATATTTAGGGTATCATATAATTGTGTAACTACTTCTAGAACTAATTGACCCACTATATTAATGATAAATATTTTATTTATCCTAAATTATCTATTTTGAATTTCACAAAAGGTATTTCTTAGTTTGGCTATAGGAGAATTTGGAAAAATTACTTTCTTGGTTGCTTAGACAATATTAATCACTGCCTCTAAAATATAACTTCTGTACCTGGTTGATTTTTAATGACCATCTCAAAACTTCTTTTAAAAGTCAATGTCCATTTATAACACTAAACTGAGAGAAGGGACCATCCTTGCTTTTCTTTATCTTCCCAGGATCCATGTGGTATGCATGAATTAAGTCATTCAATTATCATAGCAATCTCCAGAGGCAATTGATAATATGTCCATTTTACTCATAGGGAAACTGATCCCTATAGAAGTTAAATGTCCCAAGAACAGGGTTACAAAGTGGTAGATCCAGGTATAAACTCAGGACATCTGGTTACAGAACCCACATACTTTACTAGAGATTTTCTCTCTCTGGCAAATAAGCGACACCAATAAATTAAATTATGTCATGACCTTCCCATTGTATGGTATTTGCTGATCTTTTCATTTGTCAAATGATGAAATTGTTACAAGGATGAGTAAAGTAGTAAAACTGAATCTTTGGTCCTTGTCTCAAGTTGGTAATAATTGAAAGAAAGGAGGATGGCGATTCATACCTATGAAAGTTCATAAAAGGAAACCTCACTTAAGATGGAGTTAGGAAGCCGTGAAGGTGGAGTGCATGTACTTGTTGTAGCTTGTTTTACATTTCTGGGCAGAAAGAGGCTTACTTCACTGCCCCAGCAGGAGAAAGACTTTTTTCATCACCCAGCAACAGCTCAGACAATGAGAAGCCACAACTTACCAGGTGAGGAGGGAGTTGCTAAATTTCAAACTCCGTTTCCTGTGGTGGACTGAACTTTTATTCATAATGGCTCCTCTCAGCTCTCTTCTTTTTTTAATAAAACAATTAGGGCACCTGAATGGCTCAGTTGGTTAAACGTCAGACTCTTGATTTCAGCTTATGGTATGTTCTCATGGTTCATGGGTTGGAGCCCTGCATCGGGTCCTGTGCTGACCATGTGGAGCCTACTTGGGATTCTCTCTCCCTCTCTCTCTCTCTGCCCCTCCCCTGCTCACTCTGTCTCAAAAATTAAATAAGTAAACTAAAAAATTTTAAAAACAAAGAATGTTACTCTGTTCTGCTTTCTGAATTTGCAATATAGTTTGCCATAGTTTGCATTCCCTGAATTGCAATTCTTTCAGTATTCCTGTATAAACTGTGTTTTTGCTGGCAAAATAACTAGCTAGTTTTATTGTTAAGGTTGACTCATCTTGTAAGCCCAATGGACACTACAAACAGAAGTCACTTTTATTCTTTCACAAAAATGTTCGAGATCTTCAGTTATTCTTTAAAGAAATTAATAGTTATGGAAATATCTGTAATATTTCTTTAAAAACACAATGAAAGTAGAAAAATATTTAAAACATTTCAATTTCAAAAGTCTAACAAATTTGGGAAGATGATTATAAAATATTTACTATATATCTCTTTACCTTGGTACCACATGCAATATAAAGACAATTTAAGAGATCTAAAAAATTCTTCTTTTTTAATATTTGAGCTATGCTTGGTGTTTTGAGTTCACAATATAATAGTAGTTAAATAAAATATTTTATAGATATGTACAGAGTCTCCAAATTTTTAAGGAATATGGTTCATATTATGAAATAATAACAATGGTCTTGAAATATCTAATGTTAGAGGCTAATGATGATGATTTATGAGAGGACAGGAATTAGGGTTAGGCATACAATATTCATCCGAAGAGAAGTAAGCAATAAAAGCAAAGCATAAAAGTATCCAAATAGCTACTACCCAATCATTTATTCACCCATTCATTCAATCAATAACTATCAAATATCTATAATGTGCTAGACATTCTTCTAGACAGGAGGATTCAATAATAAGGGGAAAAAAAACCCCTAGCTCTTAGGTAAATTATATTTTAGTGGGAGTATGCAGACAATAAGAAAATAAAAACAGTGGCATGTGCTATAAAGTTATTAAAGCTAGGTGATGTGATAATACATAACTAAGTAGATACTTCAGATATAGTGGAGTGTGAACGTTTCAGAGAAGTTAAAATTTGAGAAGAGAGCTCTTATTTCTTGGGAAATTTTTCATAACTGATTAGTTTCCTCACTAGTTATGGGTCTGTTCTGATTTTCTATCTCTTCTCGTGTGAATTTTGGTAGTGAGTGTGTGTTTAGGAATGTGTCCATTTTTTCTAAGTTGTCCAATTTGTTGGCATGTAATTTTTCATAGTATTCCCTGATAATTGCTTATATTTCTGAGGGGTTGGTTGTAATAAGTCCTTTTTCATTCACGATTTTGTCTGTTTGGGTGCTCTCTCTTTTCTTTTTGAGAAGCCTGGCTAGAGGTTTGTCCATTTTGTTTATTTTCTCAAAAAACCAACTCTTGGTTTCATTGATCTGTTCAACTGATTTTTGGTTTCTATATTGTTTATTTCTGCCTGGATTTTTATTATTTCTCTTCCCTTACTGGGCTTGGGGTGCTCCTGTTGCTCTCCCTCTAGTTCCTTTAGGTGCACTGTTAGATTTTGTACTTGTGCTTTTTCGAATTTCTTGAAATAGGCCTGGAGTGCAATGTACTTTCCTCTTAGGACTGCCCTTGCCCCATCCCATAGAGTTTGGATGGTTATATTTTCATTTTCATTTGTTTCCATATATTTTTAAATTTCTTCTCTAATTTCCTAATTGGCCCATTCGTTCTTTAGTAGGGTGTTCTTTAACCTCCATGTTTTTGGAGGCTTTTCAGACTTCTTCCTGTGACTGATTTCAAGTTTGAAGAGCCCTGAGCCAGATGGCTTCCTGGGGAATTCTACCAGACATTTAAAACAGAATTAATACCTGTTCTTCTCAAGCTATTCGAAAAAATAGAAATCGAAGGACAACTTCCAGACTCAAATTTTGAAGCCAGCATCACTTTGATTCCCAAGCCAGACAGAGACCCAGCAAAAAAAGAGAACTACAGGCCAATATCCTTGATGAATACGGATGCAAAATTCCTCAACAAGATACTTGCAAATCGAATTCAACAGCACATAAGAAGAATTATCCACCATGATCAAGTGAGATTCATTCCTGGGTTCCAGGGCTGGTTCAATATTCACAAATCAATCAACGTGATACATCACATTAACAAAAGGAAAGATAAAAACCATATGATCCTGTCAATAGAGCAGAAAATGGATTTGACAAGATACAGCCTGCCTTCTTAATATAGACCCTCAAGAAAGTTGGGATAGAAGAAACTTACATAAACATCATAAAAGGCATCTATGAGAAGCCTTCAGCTAACATCATCCTCAACGGGGAAAAACTGAGAGCTTTCCCCTTGAGATCAGGAACACGACAGGGATGTCCATTCTCACCACTGTTGTTTAACATGGTGCTGGAAGTCCCAGCGTCAGCCATCAGACAACAAAGGGGAATAAAAGGCATCAGAACTGGCAAAGAAGAAGTCAACCTTTCACTTTTCACAGACGACATGATACTCTACATAGAAAACCCAACAGACTCCACCAGAAGCCTACTATAACTAATCCAAGAAGTCAGCAAAGTTGCAGGGTACAAAGTCAAGGTGCAGAAATCGGTTGCATTTTTATACACCAATAATGAAGCAACAGAAAGAGAAATCAAGAAATTGATCCCATTCACAATTGCACAAAAAAACCCATAAAATACCTAGGAATAAACCTAATCAGATATATAGGAGATCGGTATGATAAAAACTATGGAAGACTTATGCAGGAAAGAGTATCCAATGGGAAAAAGACAGCCTATTTAACAGATGATGCTAGGAGAACTGGACAGCAACCTGCAGAAGAATGAAACTAGATCATTTTCTCACACCATATACAAAAATAAACTCAAAATGGATAAAGGACCTGAACGTGAGACAGGAAACCATCTAGAAGAGCAAAACCCTAGAAGAGAAAGCAGGAAAAACCTCATTGACCTCAACCACAGCAATTTCTAACTTGACACCTCCCCAAAGGCAAGGGAATCAAGAGCAAAAATGAACTACTGGGACCTCATCAAGATAAAAAGCTTCTGCACAGCAAAGGAAACAATCCATAAAATTAATAGGCAACCAACGGAATGGGAAAAGATAGTTGCAAATGACATATCAGATAATGGGCTAGTATCCAAAATCTATAAAGCACTCACCAAACTTCACACCAAAAAATAAATAATCCAGTGAAGAAATGGGCAGAAGACATGAACAGACATTTCTCCAAAGAGGACATCCAGATGGCCAACAGACACATGAAACGATGCTCTTCATCCCTCATCATCAGGGAAATACAGATCAAAACCACACCGAGATACCACCTCATGCCAGTCAGAGTGGCTAAAATGAATAAATCAGGAGACTCTAGATGCTAGCGAGGATGTGGAGAAATGGGCACCCTCCTACACTGTTGGGGGGAATGTAAGCTGGTTCAATCCCTCTGGAAAACAGTATGGAGTTTCCTCAAAAAATTAACAACAGAACTCCCCTATGACCTAGGAGTAGCACTGCTAGGAATTTACCCAAGGGATAGAGGAGTGCTGATGCATAGGGGCACATGTCGCCCAATGTTCACAGCAGCACTCTCAACAATAGCCAAAACATGGAAAGAGCCTAAGTGTCCATCAACTGATGAATGGATCAAGAAGATGTGGTTTATTTATACAATGGAATACTATATGGCAATGAGAAAGAATGACATTTGGCCATGTGTAGCAACATGGATGGACCTTGAGGGTGTTATGCTGAGCGAAATAAGTCAGACAGAGGACAGATACCATATGTTTGCACGTATAGGTGGATTAGGAGGAAGCTAATGGAGGACCATGAGGAGAAGAAGGGGAAAAATAGTGGGGGAGAGGGAGGGAGGCAATGCTGAGAACAAACTGAGGGCTGATGGGGGTGGAGGAGAGGGGTAGGGGTTGGTGGGCATGGGGGAAGCACTCGTTGGGATGAGCACTGGGTGTTATATGTAAACCAACTCGACAATAAGCTATTTTAAAAAATTTTGAGGAGAGGACTGAATAACACAAGGTTGTAAATATTATTAACATAATGAAAATCATCCCAGGGCAACAATTCAACATGTAGATGAATCTGAAATAATGAAGGATCCAAAAACTGATCAATAGATATGAAGTGTAATAGTCTGAGCAATGGTACAAGATAAGGACCATGCTATAAGACGCAGGGGGCATAACTTATAAGCAAGGATAAAGAGAAAATTATGTGATTTATTTTCATTAAAATAAGTATGGCTGCTGATGGAGAATGGATTTGGGGCGACAAAACTAGACACAGCATGATTAGATAAGTGAGTAGGTAAGTAAAGTAAGGTAAGGTACCAGTAAGGTAAGGTAAGTAGGTGAGTAGGTAAGAGGTCTATGGAAGAGAGGATAAGTACTTGGACTCATGTAATAGATCTGGACATGGAAAGAAGTAAATCAATTAATATAGGTTTTGGAGTTAGATATGATGAATTTGCCAGGGTACTAGATATGATGGCTGAATTAAAGAGAAATCAATGATAATATAGAGGGTTTTTTTGTTTGTTTTTGCTCTTGCTTAAATAAATGGGTAATTCACTGATATATGGAAGATTGTGGGAAAGAACATCTTTGGGCAGAATGAGGAAACTGAGGATTCTGCATTAATTTTAAAATATCTATTATATGATGTAAATAGATTGATGATAGATATATATGTAGACACATAGATACATAGATTATACATATATACATACATAATAGATTAGTCAGAGATAGAGTAGATAGATGAAAAATAGATAGATAGATAGATAGATAGATAGATAGATAGATAGGTGATTGATAGATAGATAGACAGATAGATAGATAAGGATAAAATCAAGAAGACAGTTAAAAATACCTGCCTAAAATTCAAATAATAGGTTAAGTCTGGAAGTATGTTTGAGGATTACTGAGGTGTGAAAGGTAATTAAATATATAAAACTGGATTTATTCCTTCAAATATATTATATATACAAAAAGAAAACAAGAAAACAAGTACAATATACAAATATTGTACTATAATATTTAATAGACTAACAGAGGCAGAGAATCTAGGAGACATGATTGAGGCAATGGATTAAGGATGATACTTCAGTTTGGATTAGTAGAGGAACAAAATAGTTCACAAAAAACCACGTGTATTTTTTAAATACCTCTCATTTCGATTAACTGATTGTTTGAGTGATAATCAATAAAAACTGACTTTATTATTTTTGATTTTATCTACACTACATATGTCTAAGCAAACATTAAATATAATTATTGTATCTAGAGCTTTGGCAATTTAAACTCTATTTCTTATTGTTGATTATCTCTCTCAGAATGCAGAACTGTCTCTTTATGGTATTTCTTAGCCCATTCATGAAATTAATCCACACCTGTGTCTTTGAATGTCCTAGAAACTTTTGTATAAACAATACAAAAACCCACTTGTGTTTTCTGGATGTTTTCAGTTGGAAATTTACTTGTTTGAGAAATCTGTGTGATTATTTTACCATGGCAAATACAGGGTCAATTATTCAAACCCAAGGGAAAAACAGCAATGTAGCTAGATGACTGAGTCATGGGATGTGACTGCATACCCACTGCATCAATGGGGTCTGTGGTCGTAACAAAAGGTGGGCATCCTGAGATGAAGCCACCAGGGAGCATTTAAGAGTAAAAATGTATCTGATACTACTAGAGAACTGGAAACATATCTGATACTACTAGATACTACTAGAGAACTGGAAATCTTTCTTAAAACATTTCGTTAAAAGGAGAAATGTTGGAAATGAAGAAAAAAGGCTACATCAAGTCAGAAAAAACATGATTTAATGATTCCCACAGTTATTATAATGATTACACATATTTTTTAAAAGAACTATTGTTTTTATACACTTGTAAGTTCATTATTTTCAGCTATTTTAGGGCTTTGAAATTTTAGGAAGAGGTTATTTATTAAAAATAGATTATTTCCTTTAAAAATTATTTACTTAACTTCTGTTTCAATAATACCTCTTTCAACTAATTAGAAATATAGCTTGTTTTATAAGGCTTTATATGGCCTTATAAGGTTTTATATGGCTTGTTGTGACTCAGTATACAGCTGCTCCAAATTGGGAGTTATACTTGCAATGTTTATAAAAACAACAAACACATAATAAAGATGTCGGTACAAAACAGAAGGCATTATGAAGTAACTAAACAATAATGTGTGCATAATTTCAATAGAGAAGTTAAGGCTTACTATAGCTTAATATTAAAATGCCTTAAACCACTTAATAACACACTATTGTTTGTTTTACACACACACACACACACACACACACACACACACATTCTGCCTATTTCCAAGAAATTAAGGTGGTTTTTATATTTAAATCTAAAACATAATAACGGTGTCAGGGTGGCTCAGTTGGTTAAGTGTCCAAACTCTTTTATTTTTTTTAGAGTTGATTCTTTTTTTTTTTCTTTTTTAAGTAAATATACAACCTGCTCATGCATCCTTAAAGTCAGATAAAGAACTGCAGAAGGCTATGGTAATGAAATATAAGTAACCTTCAAAGATTGAGTGAATATGTTTGTATTGTGATTAATTACACACTGATGTAATTCTTGTTAAAAATGCAGTATTTACAAAGTGACAGTGTGTGATAAAAGATAGTATTTAGTATGTCAGTTTGATTACTCTAAGCTTGAAACAAATATCAATATTCAAATTCAGAGGCACTTGGATGGCTCAGTTGGTTAAGTGTCTAACTTCCAGTCAGATTATTATCTCATAGTTCATGAGTTTAAACTCCAATTCAGGCTCCTTACTGACAGTGCAGAGCATGAAAATATTGACAAGGACAGAACCTGAAGCAACAAGTAGGGAAAGGCTATCTCCAAGAGTTTGCTTAATATATTTCCAGACCAGCATGATTCAACTGCCAGGCATCATAGCCAAGAACATTTAGCTCTATAAATTATTGAAAATCGAAAGGAGGGGTACCTGGGTGGTAAGCAGCCAACTCTTCATTTTGGCCCAGGCCTTGATCTTACAAGATTCTGAGTTGGGGCCCTGTGTTGGGCTCTGTGCTGACAGCAGAGGCCCTGCTTGGGATTCTCTCTCCCTCTCGCAAAATAAATAAACTTAAAAAATATATATTCAAATTCATGTGGTGTGTATCACTAACACTATAATCTTTGTTTCTACAAAATGAAAAGAGGAGCAATACAATCAAGCATATGTATCCTTACGCATTTCAACACATCAAAACTTGTTATTAATACTATTGAAATCACATTTCTGTATATTTAACCTTCAAGGCCATACTCAAATTTCACTTTCTTTGGGGACTTTACATATTTATTAAATAAGAATTATCTTTACTCTCCAAAACACTTTTTTTTAAACAGAGAGGTTGTATATTTTTTATAAATATATATTAGATATATTTTATATATTTACGTGTGTGTTTGAGTGTGTGTGCTCTTTTAAAAATACAAATGCAGATTATTACCCAAATTCTGTTTTGTTATCTATATAGATAGGCATTTTTAAAAAATACAGGATTTTACTACTATTCTGTTTTGTAACCCGATTTTTTAATTCTTTTAAGGTATTTTATTTTATTTTATATTATGTTTTAATTTTTAAATTTATTGTCAAGTTAGCTAGTTACAGTGTAATCTTGGCTCTAAGAGTAGATTTCTGTGATTCGTTGCTTACATACAAGTGATGTAACAGAAATGCAACTGATTTCTGTGGATTGATTTTATATCTTGTGACTTTGCTGAATGCATGTATCGGCTCTAGCAGTTTTTTGGTGGAGCCTGTCAGGTTTTCCATTCAGAGTATCATGTCATCTGTGAAAACTGAAAGTTTGACTTCCTCTTTGCCAATTTAGATGCCTTTTATTCCATTTTGTTGTCTGATTGCTGAGGCTTGGACATCCAGCACTGTGTTAAGAGTGGGCATCCCTGTCGTGTTCCTGATCTCAGGGAAGAGTTCTCAGGTTTTCCCCATTGAGGGTGATGTTAGCTGTGGGCCTTTCAAATATGTTTTTGTGATGTTAAGGTATGTTCCTTCTATTCCGACCTTCTTGAGGGTTTTTATTAAGAAAGAATGCTGTATTTTGTCAAATGCTTTCTCTGCATCTATCGACAGGATCATATGGTTCTTATCCTTTCTTCTATTAATATGATGTATACGTTGATTTATTTGTGAATATTGAACCAGTCCTGCAGCTAAGGAATGAATCCCACTTGATCATGGTGAATAATTCTTTTAATATACTGTTAAATTCGATTTTCTAGTATCTTGAGAATTTTTGCATCCATGT
Source organism: Hyaena hyaena (assembly GCF_003009895.1). Lineage (NCBI taxonomy): Eukaryota > Metazoa > Chordata > Mammalia > Carnivora > Hyaenidae > Hyaena > Hyaena hyaena. The sequence goes on along the minus strand of NW_024082622.1, from coordinate 14,537 downwards.
TCATCAGGGAGATTGGCCTGTGGTTTCTTTTAGTGGGGTCTTTGGTTTTGGAATCAAGGTAATGCTGGCTTCGTAGAATGAGTCAGGAAGCGTTTTTTTCATTTATATATATTTTTTAATAGCTTGAGAAGTATAGGTATTAACTCTCCTTAAAAGTCTGGTAGAATTCCCTTGGGAAGCCATCTGGATGAGGACTCTTATTTATTGGCAGATTTTTAATGACCAATGAAATTTCTTCACTGGTTATGGGTCTGTTCAGATTTTCTATTTCTTCCCCTTTGAGTTTTGGTAGAGTGTGGGTGTCTAGAAATTTGTCCATTCCTTGCAGACTGGCCAGTTTGCTGGCCTCTAATTTTTCATAATATTCTCTAATAACAGTTTATATTTTTGTGGTGTTGGTTGTGATCTCTCCTCTTTCACTCATGATTTTATCTGTTTGGGTCCTTTTTCTATTCTTTTTGAGAAGTTTGGCTAGGAATTTATCAATTTATTCTTTCAAAAAAATGCTGTTTTTTTTTTTTTTTGATTCCTTCTTTACTTCTGCTATAATCTTTATTATTTCTCTTCTTCTGCTGGCTCTGGGCTTTCTTTGCTGTTCTTTTTCTAGTTCCATTAGGTGTGAGGTTAGGTTCTGTATTTGGGACCTTTCTTGCTTCTTGAGATAGGCCTGGATTGCAATGTATTTTCCTCTTAGGACTGCCTTTGTTGCATCTCAAAGGGTTTGGACTATTGTGTTTTCATTTTTATTTGCTTCCATATATTTTTCAGTTTCCTCTTTAACTTACTAGTTGATTCATTCATTCTTTAGTAGGATATTCTTTCACCTCCTTGCATTTGGGGGCTTTCCAAAATTTTCCTGTGATTGATTTCAATTTTCATAGTATTGTCCTCTGAAAATATCCATGGCATGATTTCAATCCTTTCATATTTGTTGAGGGCTGTTTTGTGACCCAATATGTGATCTATTTTAGAGAGTATTCCATGTGTGCTCAGGAAGAATGTGTATTTTGCTACTTTTGGATGAAAAACCCTGAATTTCTGTTAAGTCCATCTGGTCCAATATGTTATTCAGAGCTGTTTTTCCTTATTGATTTTCTGCCTAGATGATCTGTCTATTGCTGTAAGTAGAGTATTAAAGTCCCCTACAATCACAGTATTTTTATCTACATATTTATTCATATTTGTGACTAATTGATTTATATACTTGGGTCTATCATGTTGGGGGCATAATTGTTAGCTCTTCTTGATGGATAGACCCCTCAGTTATGATACAATGCCCTTCACCTCTTGTTACTATCTTTGTTTAAAAATCTAGCGTGTCTTATATAAGTATGGGTGTTTCAGCTTTCCTTTAACATCCGTAGCATGATAGTTCTCCATCTCCTCACTTTCAATCTGAAGGCATCCTCAGGTCTAAAATGAGTCTCTGATAGGCAGCATATAGATGGATCTTGTGTTTTTTTAATCCATTGTGATACCCTATGTCCTTTAATTGGGGCATTTAGTTCATTTGGGGCATTTAATCATTCAGAGTGATAATTGAAAGATACAGATTTAGTCTCATTGTGTTATCTGTAGGTTTCGTCTTTCTGGTGGTATCCCAGATCCTTTGTAGTATTTTCCACTTTCCACTCAGAGTCTCCCTTAGGATCTCCTGCAGGGCTGGTTTAGTGGTTATGAACTCCTTTAGTTTTTGTTTTTCTGGGAAAGCCTTTATCTCTCTATTCTGAATGACAGCCTTGCTGGATAAAGGATTCTTGGCTGATATTTTTTCTATTCAGCACATTGAATACTTCCTGTCATTCCATTCTGGCCTGCCAAGTTTCAGTGGACACATCTGCTACTACCCTTATGTGTCTACCCTTGTAGGTTAAAGCCTCTTTTCCCTTAGCTGCTTTCAGAATTCTCTTTTTCTTTGTATTTTGCAAGTTTCACTATGAAATATTGTGATGTTAACCTGTTTTTGTTTACTTTGAAGGGAATTTTCAGTGCCTCCTGGACTTGGATATCTGTTTCCTTCCCCAAGTTAGGGAAAAGCTCAGCTATAATTTGTTCAAATAAACCTTCTGCTTCTTTTTCTCTCTTCTTCTTCTTCTTCTTCTTCTTCTTCTTCTTCTTCTTCTTCTTCTTCTTCTAGAACTCCTATGATACAGATATTATTTTGTTTCATTGAACCATTACGCCTCTAATTCTCCCCTCATGGTCTAGTAATTTCTTTTCCCTCTATTTTTCAGCTTCATCATTTTCCATAATTTTATCTTCTATTTCACCTATTCTCTCCTCTGCTTCTTCCATCCTCACTATTACTGCATCTAGTTTATTTTGTGTCTCATTTATAGAATTTCTTAATTCACTGTAACTATTTCTTAGGTCCTTGATCTCTACAGCAATAGATTCTTTGATGCTGTTTTCTATGCTTTTTTCAAGCCCAGCTATTAGTCTTGTGACCATTATTCTAAATTCTTGTTCAGTTATATTGTTTAAATCTGTTTTTGAGCAATTCTCTGGTTGTCATTTCTTTTATTTTTTATGTTTATTTCTTTTTGAGAGAGAGACAGAGCATGAGCAAGGTAGGAAGGGCAGAAAGAGAGAAGGAGACACAGAATCTGAAATAAGCTCCAGACTGCACTGTCAGCTCAGAGCCCCCTGTCTGGCTTGAACTCACGAACCATGAGATCATGACCTGAGCTGAAGTTGGAGGCCTGACTGAGCCACCCAGGCACCCCTCTGACTGTCATTTCTTACTGGTATTTCTTTGGAGGAGAATCCTTACATTTCATCATTTTGGCTAAGTTTCTATCTTTCATATGTATTAATAGCTTGTTATGTGTCATGCACCTGTGAGTACTACTGTCTTAAAAAGAGGTCATACACTGTCCAGGGTCTAGAACTTCAGGAAGTATATTTGGAGTGTGTTGTACACACCCTGTTGTTGTGTCTTTGGCTGTTCTGTCCCACTGCTCAGAGTGGTGGATTGTTTGGACCTTCCACTGGGTGTGCTTTGATTTCCTCACTGATGTAAGCATGGAAAAAAGGGGGAAAAGAGTGGGGAGGGAAACCTTATCCTATACAAAGAGAGAAATTAAAGGGGGGAGGGATAGGGAAGACCAGTCAGAGAATCACAGAAACTATAAGGCTCAACCCAGAGAGAGAGAGAGAGAGAGAGAGAGGAAAATAAAGAAGGAGATACAAAAAAAGGTTTAAAAAATAGAGTAAAAATGCCTGATTAAACAAGCTCCAACTAGAAGAGATAAAGAAATATATATATTAAGAACTGACCAAAAATCAAACCAGAAACTATGAGCCTGATTTCAAAGGGAAGAAAATGAAAACAGAAAAAAAAAAAAGAGGTGGGTAGAAAGAAAAAGAAGGGAAAAGAGAAGAGAGAAGGAAGAAAAGAGAAAAAAATAATAAAAAATTTAAAAAATAGACTAACATATAACACCCCCAGGACAGCTGTGTGCTGGTGCCTGAGATCGGTGGCTGTGCTGGTCTGGAGGAGAAACTGTCTGATTCAGTCAGCGCCAGTCTGGCTCCAGTAGATAAGCAGTTGCCAGGTATGGAGGTGCAGGGTTTGGTGTAACCGGGTCTGTCTCCACTGGGGGCAGCTCTGCTGTTCCCTGAAGCCTCACCGTGCTGGTGATGGGAAGAAATATGGCGACAACCCAGTCTCTCTTCCCTAACCTAGTATCCCAAACCATGCTGTTCAGACAGCCCTCAAAGGGCAGTGTGGGCAGCCAGCTTGTCGTGCTCCACGGTCTCCAGTGCCTCCTCGGCACATGGCAGGAATTCAAAACCCAATGTCTTAAAGGATCCTGCATTGAACAGACCTGTTTCTGAGGTAGCACTGCTCCACCTAGCTGATATGGCTGGCACCAGCAGTGTCTTTTGTCCTTGGGAGGGAAATAAGCCCTCTTCCCGCAGGACTTGAGGGAGGGGACTGTTTTCTCCTAGAGTGGTCCTGAGATTGATACGGGACCGGTAGCTGGTTCTCTCCCCCTCCCAGACACACATGGCAGTGGCTCTGGTCTGGACAGAGTTGTGTGCCCTTGAAAATTCTAATCTTTAGCTCCTAAAGCTGTTTGTAAAGCAGAAATTGAGTCTCCTCATAGTTTTGGTTCCCCTGTATGCAGTCTGGAGAGGGTTTTCTCTTGTCCAAATACAATCCCACACTTCCATAGCCTCTCTTCTCTTTCTTTTGTCTCTCTACAGAAGGTGTCGCCTCCCCTCCATGCCTATGCCGCCCACTCTCCCAATTCTGAAACACACACCTCTGTCCCTCCAAGCTGTCTAGGTCCACCTGTGGAGATTTTTCTGTCACTCCACAGGCTGTACTCCAGGGTGTTCTGACCTCAATACAGCTGTTTGAGGGAGGAGGGGAAACCCCAGTTCCCTTACTTCTCTGCCATCTAACTCCTCCCCCCTGGCAAGTGTCCAACTCTTGACTTTGGCTCAGATCTTGATCTCATGATTTGGGTCATGAGGTTGAGCCCTGTATTGGGCTCCACGTTAACAGTGCCTAGCCTGTTTGGGATTCTCTCTGTCTTTCTTTCTGCCCCTTTTGTGGACTCTCTCTCAAAATAAATAAATAAACCAAAAAACATATATATAAACAAATCACAAAACAACAAATATTAGGAAACGAATAATTCACCTAGAGAACCTAGGCTGAAGGAAGGTGTTCTATTTGAGAACAAATTAGTTCAGTATTTCATAGAAGCCAAGGGCTAAAAGAAAAAATGAACTACAGACACTAAATTATAAATCAAACGTAGTATTTTAATTTACAAAGGGAGACTTTTTTTTTCTTATCTTTGAACTCTAGGAAGGATATATTGAAGAAGTCTTTGTAAATAATATACAGAACTTTCAAATTAAGTGGTAGATACAACAGCTTTTTCTTCAAAACTGCAAAGAAGCTATTCATATTCAATGCCTTTGTCCACCTGAGGTAAAGTCATGGCCATGGTATTAAATAATTGTTATACTATTTCTGAGGGGATTTATATTTTATACAATATTTCTTTATCAGTGCAATAGGTTAGTCATTTAATTTACCAAAAATTAGACCCATTGGCATATTAGACAGAGTACAATCAATACTTATTCTCAGGTAACAGAATTAAACCTGGACCACCATTCAAGTCAGGACCTAATATCATCTTAATTATTAAGTGACTGGTGTGATTAACCTAGTGTTATTAGTAGCAGGACTAATTTGCATGTCCTTGGCTGAAACACAAAGTCAGACTTTTTTAGAGATAGCAAACTCTCACAGTTAAACTAATCTCAACATTCATTCATAAGCAACTTCATCTGTAGGGAAAGTAAAGGAATTATTACATACAGCTAATTAAGTTCTCAAATGAGGACTAGAATCTTTACCCATTGATAGTTAACCAAGTAATTTTTACTGTGTATCAAAATTATTCTCATCTTTACCAGATGTCTTTTTGTTGGTTGGTGAATTCACAAGTTTTTGACATTCTATCTATATAAGCTTGAAACAAGAAGCTGTGATCATGTGTTACTAACACCCTATTTGTTCATCAGTCCACCTTCCATCTCCAAAATAATAATTTTCTTCTTTATAGAATAAAGTTTAGAATTTTTTCTAATATAAAAATACAAATTCAATTCTAGTAACACCATATTCCACAAGTCAGTGAAGTTTCTATAGTCTTTTTAAAAATAAAGTTTAATTTTTAAAAACATTTATATCTACGGAAAAATAATATAGACAGTGGTACAGATTTTCCATACCTGGTTTTCCTTACTACTAATTTTATTTTAATAAGGTACATTTGTTACAGTTAATGAACACATATTGATGTATTATTAACTAAGATCAATACTTCTGTCCCCTCTTATCTGTGGGTTTGTTTCCCATGGTTTCAGTTACTTGTGGTCAACAGCAGTATAGAAGTAGATGATCCTCTTTCTGACTTACCATCATAAGATCAATAAGACTGCATCATAATGTTTTGTCATTCACCTCACTTCATCTTATCACATAGGCATTTCATCATCTCACATCACAAGAAGGGTGAGTACAGCACCATAAGATATTTAGAGAGAGAGAGACCATGTTCACCTAACTTTTATTACAATATATAGTTATAATTGTTCTATTTTACTACTATTCATTGTTGTGAATTTATTACTATGCTTAATTTAAAAATACAAATTTATCTTATGTATAATATTCATATTACTATATTATTATATTTAGATCCAGATAACTCTTACTTTTCTTTATATAACTATCTTTAAAAAAATTTTTTTAATGTTTATTTACTTTTCAGAGAGAGAGTGAGAGAGACAGAGACAGAGACAGAGTGTGAGTCGGGGAGGGATAGATAAGAGACACAGAATCTGAAGCAGGTTCCAGGCTTTGAGCTGTCAGCAAAGAGTCCAACACAGGGTTCAAACTCCCGGACTGTGAGATCATGACCTGAGCCAAAGTCAGACACTTAACCAACTGAGCCACCCAAACACACCTATATAACTTTCTAAGTTATATAGTTATTTGTGGCATATTTAGAAAACTCTTGCATTTGAGATACACCTGCAGAAAAATATAGATAGTACACTTTCTGAGGTTTGAAAATATGAGATTGTTATTTTATTGTCTTTATATTAGTAAGATGAATTGTCCATATATAGAAATTAGAGTTTATAAAATCTTTCTTCAAATATCTCTAGATGATGCTTCACTGGCTTGGTGTTGTTCAGTGTAAGTCTGAAGCTGCACAGAGAAATGTTTAAAGAAACCTCTTTTTTTTCCTGAACATTTGAAAAAGGTTTTCTTAAAATTCAAAAATTTTATATATTCTACATATAACATGTAAATATTATATAAGTGTATAATACTTTATATATATATACATACACATTTCAACAATTTGATATTACTTGTAATCTTTCAATGTGCAAACTCATGTTTTTCAATAAAATTTTCTTCTGTTTTTTTGATCAGTTATATGGTATTTTCTTCTCTTATTTGTGATATTGGTAAGCTGAATATTAAGTTTGCATTATCTCTTTTCCATATTTAATCATCTGCTGTATTTATTTCATATTGACATTCTTCTATATTTAAGGCTGGTTCCTCAAGATTGTTCTCCATATTGTTAATTTAGTACTATGCATTGCCAACTATGCTTATCAATGTCTCTAATTCATATTAAATGTTTGATACTGAATATTTATCTCCTCAAATCATATTTTACCTCTGTTTATTTCATAATTTGATCTCTATTAATTTCAATATGTTGTCTCTTTATTTCTCCAACTATCCAATCTTAAGCAGACTCTAATATTATCAAAAACACAATGGAGATATTTGTACCAAATTAATTTTTGCCAAATTATGTTTTCCCTTAACATATTTAGTGTAACCTTCACTTTATCATATAAGAAACAACACAAAGTTTGTCATGTTACTCACATGGCTTGATGATTCTCAGCCTAAGTATATATTGATATAATATGAGAAGAGGACTGTTAAAATGCAATTCATTAGCCCCAGTTATACTATTGAAAAATATATTATCTGAGGTTATGATAGATTGCAGTATTTTTTACAACTTTTTTTTCCCTCCTTGAAAAGAAATATACATATACTTTATGGTGTGTAGTATATTCCTATTGGTATTTTGCTTTGAACAATAGAATGTAAATCTGTATAACACACATAACATCCAAAGGTTCATTTCAAATAAAATCATGTGGTTCTGATCCATCTCATGATGCTGACCTCTGTCAGGAGTACAACATATGCCAGGAGCACTTCTGAGCACTGCACAGATGTTTGTTTCTGTTAGTCACTAAAGTTGTGGGGGTGGTATCACAGCAAAGCTGAGAAGTGTGGAGGCAATAAAAGGAGACAGGGGAATTACACATGTAACAAGCTTCCAAAGTAAGGCTAGTGCAGGTGGTACATGGAGCACATGCTGAGAAGCATCAGCCTAGTGGCTGTGAAAAGAATTGCTTATATCACTAATATTTTGTTTGCTTCCTTGTTGCCATAGACCAAAGATGCATTTGCAGCATCTATCCATCATTCGAGTAGCATGGCTCTGCTGGATTAAGGAGAGAACTTCAGTTCCTCTCAGTTCCTTCCTGAACTTCAGTTTGTGAGGAGGGCATTTTTTTCCAGACAATTCCAAACAGTCTGTAATTCTTTTCTTGCCTGAAAACAATCCAATAAAACCACACCCCCAGCGGGCTCTGTTCCTCCCATTCTCTATCACTGATTCCACATCCCAGGGTGTAGCGCTCTACTGCTTTCCCAACCCTCCTTCCAGTAACACCGCTGAGAAATTTATCTGATAAGCAATGCAGACAAAAAGAAATACCAATGGGGAGAATAGGAAAATGAAGTTCTTGTTGCCTGTTGCCTGCCTGCCTCATAAAGCAGATCCAATGTGGTAGGAGACATGGCCACCTTCCTTCAGGGCAGCAAATAATCCACACCTCTGATGCAGAGAAACACACAGGGTGTATGTTCTGATTTACCGATTTCCTTCACGGTCCTGATTTTTTGGTTCTTAGAAATCTTCTTAAGTTAAGATTAATTTTTAATCAATTTTCTGAGTTGCCATTGCTAATAACCTAACTTCTCTTTCTGTTGTTGTTGCTTGTTTGTTTTGTTTTGTTTTGTTTTTCAATGGAAGTCTGGGGAAAGCACTGGCTGGGCACTATCTTGACCAGAAAATCTAAAATGACCTTGTTTAGAAGATTTTAAAAAGTCACAGGAGCTAAATGACAACTAACATCTGGGGGAAAAGAGATGAATAATCTTGAGTTGAGCAGATGAAGTAAACAAGCAGTGGGTTGCAAGCAGTACTGTTATAATGTTGGTCATGTGAAGCTCGGCGGGGTATCCTAGCCGCTGCAGGAAGCTGCAGTCAAGATTACTATATGCACTGCAAGTAGAAACAAGTCTATTGTGACTAAGAAACTTGTATTAAAAGATTCAAAGTCGGTTTTAAAAAGAAAGCATGAGTAATTCATTGTATTTATGATGTTTATCAAAGGCAACTGGAACAAAGTTTTGACGCAAATAATCATTGTGAAACTCAAGGAGCACAAGTTTCCAAAACGCAGCCTGTCTGAAATATAAAGACTGTCTTATAACATAATTTTTATCACTATAGTTCTAGCAACTTTCATCTAAAGAAGAAAAATAATTGTAAAATTAATTCTTGACAATGCCCCTGGCCAAGAGATAAGATAAATTTGCCCACTCATTTCTTGCATACAGGAAAATTGAGGCACTTAAATTATGTGGAATAGACACATTATTAGCATTTTTATTATCATAATTTTAGGGGTGAACGCATATGGCATTTTATAGTTTTTTTGGCACATACATTTTGAGCTTTCTAAATTGACGACAGTAATAGTCCCCTCTTGAAGCAAATTCATTCCCCCTTCTTCTAGAGAACAACAAACATGTGTCTCTTTGTTAGAAATACCTCCGGGCTCATATTGAGACAATGATCATCCCTGACTGATCTCAGCTACGAAAGCAAAGATTTCATATACAATCTGATGTTATACTTCTAGGGGAATGCGTTAACTCAGCCCACTGTGATGTAGCGGATTTTTTTTTAAAAGAAAAATCATAAGACTTTGATTCACGCTTAAAATTATTATTATTATCTGACCCAAGTAAAAGAAATTTAGGGAAAATAACTGAGTAGGAGAGCGTTCTCTACCATTTTTCATAGTTAGTGGATTCAACTTTATTCTATACTATAAAAAATGAGTACAGAAATTTTTCCACTTAAGGGTCTTTCAAGGAAAACTAGTTTCAACCTTTAGAGCTCAGTGGGAAGAAAGAGACAGGTCTTGATTTTCCCAGTGAGTAAAGCATGCAGTTGAGTAGCAGCTCATGACACATTTTATGCCTTATGAGCTGTGTTGAACCATCTTCAGATGGTATACTTCACATTTATGTTTTTTGGAGCATTTAAATGATTCTAATGAACGCTTGAAAATATTTAGTGGCTCATTAAGTGATATTAAATGAGATAGTTTTTTAAAGGATAAGAGTTGTTAACCATAACATAATAATGATTTCTTTACTCAATTTGCTCTACTCATAAAAGCACATGGATATAATGTTATTATTTCCAAATTTAAAACCAATAGTGAAATTGCCTATGCCAATGTCATGTGCACAGTCTCTATGAGTGCTGCATTGCCATAAGCATTGATATGTAAATATGGATAAAAATTAACTCGGCTATAGTTATAGATGAAAAATCATGATAAGCCAATACAGCATCATAGTTAGATTTAAAAGTCACAGGCTAAGGTTAATACAACTCTGTGTGAATGGTGAGGCAATAAAATTTTAGTTGATTTTTCATAAATCCTAGATACCTTTAGTTATCAAAAGAAAATCCATGCAATTAGCAAAATGACATTTCTTGGTGAGACCTAATTTTCACCAACCCAGGAACCCTAGTAGGCCAAGTCAAAGCAACATGTGTTTTGTTTACATCAAGCTTGCTTACCTCATGAAAGAAATGGTAGAAAGCGTATAAAACTGACTGGTGGAATCTCATCTCACTGGAATGATGGCTCTTTACAAAAGAAGCTCTTTCATGCATGAATTAAATTTGGGAGAAAAACGTCGAAAGACATGTAGGTAGGTACTTCATCTCAGGAAAATGATAGAAGGTCGATCAGAAGTGCCAGTGTAATTTTATTGTTAGATAATTATAGTCAAGTCCATTTTTGAAAACAGGGAAACAAACGGAAGTGTACAGTGTAAACTTGCAGCCATTAAAAAGGAGACACGGTTTGGGGAGCAATAATCTCTTTATTCACTATATAAATTGCCAAAAATTTTACCAGATATGTAATCAGAAGATTTAGCAAAATTATCTACTTAATAAAAAATTAGGTTTTTGAATTCAAACTAAAAAATAGTATAACTGTAATGCAAAGCATATCGTGGTTTCTATGGCATGTGAACCAATCATTGTTACAGTGGCTGAAAGTCAGACTCTAAAAAGATGATAGAAATAAGACAAGAAAGAAAGAAAATTATAAAAGGGAAAAAAGGTATGTAGGTTAGAAAGGAAGTGAGAAAAAAGTCTTTGTTTGCAGATGACATGATCACCTATGTAAAAAATCCAAAATAATAATAATAATTTTAGAAAATGGATGTATAAACAATAATAGTAAGAGTACAAGGTTCATATTTAGCTTAAAAGTTAACTGAATTTCTATATATCAATAATTAACAAGTGGATTGTGAAATTAAAGACACAATATCATTTACATTGGTATACCCTACCAAAAAATAAATAATTTTATACAAATATAAATACTGGTAAGATGTGTATAAGAAAAAACTACAGAACTCTGATGAAAGATATCAGAAAAGAACCAAATAAGTGGAGAGATATTTCATCTTATTGAATAGAAAAACTCAAAATTGTAAAGATGTCAGGTCTTCCCAACTTGAATTTATATATTCAAAGCAATCCCAATCAAAATTCCAGTAAGGTAATTTGTGGATACTGAAAAGCTGTTTCTAAAGTTTATATAGACAGGCAAAAGAGCTATATTACCAAACTCAATATTGAAGGAGAACAAAGTTGGAGGACTAGTATTACTCCATTTCATGAACTGAAATATATGAAACTGAGGCCCCAGAAAAAAATAAGAGATTAACAAAACTAAGAGCAGCTTTTGGAAATAATAACGAAATCTGATGAAAATTTATCTAGAGAAACCAAGAAAAAGGAGAAAAGAGACCTTAGAAATGAAAGAAGTGATCTTACAAATGATGTCATAGATATACAAAGGATTACAAAAACTATATAAAAAATCACATGGCCACATATTGGATAACTTAGGAGAAATGAATATAGTCATATATAGTCCTAGAAACATATAATATTCCAAGACTGAATCATGAAGAAATAGAAAATTTAAATAGACAAAAAAAGGAAAAGATTAAATCAGTAATCGAAAACTTTCCAACAAAGTCCAACACCTGATGGCTTCTCTGGTATATTCTAAGAAACATTTAAATGAGGATTAGTGTCAATTTTTCTCAACTCCCTCAAAACTTTGAAAGAGAAGAAACTTATTTGAGAGAGCAACATTATATCAAACCAGATAAGGACTCTAAAAGAAAAAAAAAAGGCAGGACAAAGTCCCTTATAAATGTAGAGGTATACATTTTCGACAAAATACTAACAAACCAAATTCAACAGCATATTGAAAAGATTATATATCATCATCAACTGGGATTTATCTCTGGGATGCAAGGATTGTTCAATATACCACAATCAATAAATGTGATACAACACACAATAAGATGAAAGATAGATATCATATAATCCTCTTCAATTTCTTTCATAAGCTTTCTTTACTTTTCATCTTACAGATCTTTTACCTTTCGGTTAAGTTTATTCCTTAGGTACATTATGGGTTTTGGTGCAATTTTAAATGGGATCAATTCCTTGATTTATCTTTCTGCTGCTTCATTATTGGTGTATAGAAATGCAACCAATTTCTGTACATCGATTTTATATCCTGCGACTTTGCTGAATTCATGTATCAGTTATAGCAGTGTTTTGCTGGAGTCTTTAGGGTTTTCCACATAAAGTATCAAGTCATCTGCAAACACTAAAAGTTTGACTTCTTTTATTTGGAAGCATTTTTTTCTTTTTGTTGTCTGACTGCTGAGACTAGGACTTCCAACACTATGTTGAACAACAGTGGTGACAGTGGATATTCCTTTGTGTTCCTGAGGTTAGGGTGCAAGATCTCAGTTTTTCTCCATTGAGGATGATATAACCTGTGGGTCTTATATGGCCTTCGTGATCCTGAGGTAGGTCTTCTAGCTCTACTTTCTTTAAGGTTTTTATCAAAAAAGGATGTTATATTTTGTCAAATGTTTTTTCTGCATCCACTGAGAGAATCATGTGTTTTTTTCTTTAATTAAGCCGATGTCTCACATTCATTGATTTGCTGATATTAAACCACCTCTGCAGCCCAGGAAAAAATACAACTTGATTGTGGTGAGTCATTCTTTATATGTATGTTGGATTCAGTTTGCTAGTATCTTGTTGAGTATTTTTACATCTTATTCATCAGGGAAATTGGTCTGTAGTTCTCCTTTTTAGTGAAGTCATTGTCTGATTTTGGAATCAAGGTAATGCTGGCCTCAAAAAATGATTTGAAAGTTTTCCTCCATTTCTGTTTTTTGGGAATAGCTTCAAAAAATGAGCATTAACTCTTCTTTAAGTGTTTGGTAGAATTCCCCTAGAAATCCATCAGGCCCTGGGCTCTTGTTTGTTTGGGATATTTTTGAAAGAAATTGAGGAAGGCAAAAGAAATGGAAAAACATTTTGTGGTCATGGATTGGAAGAACAAATATTGTTAAAATGTTATACTACCCAAAGCAATCTTCACATTCAATGTGATCCCTATAAAAACAATACCAGCATTATGGCAGAGTCAGAACAAACAATTCTAAAATTTGTATAGAACCAGAAAAGACCCTGAATAACCAAAGTAGTGTTGAAAAAGAATACCAAAGTGGAGGCATCTCACTACCAGACTTCAAGCTGTATTACAAAGCTGTAATCATCAAGACAGTATGGTATTGGCACAGAGATGGACACATAAATCAATGCAACAGAACAGAGACTCCAGAAATGGACTCAAATGTATGGCCAACTAATTTTCGACAAAGCAGGAAAGAATATCCAAAGGAAAAAAGACAGTCTTTTTAGCAAATGATATTGGGAAAACTGGACAGCAACATGCAGAAAATAAACCTGGACCACTTTCTTTCACCATACACAAAAATAAACTCAAAATGGACGAAATAAATAAATGTGAGACAGGCACCATCAAAATTCTAGAGGAAAAAACAGGCAGCAGCCATTTTGAGCTCGGCCACAACAACTTCTTAATAGATATGTCTCCAGAGGCAAGGGGATAAAATTGAACTATTGGGAATTCATCAAGATGAAAGCTTCTGTACAGTGAAGGAAACAATCAACAATACTAAAAGACAACTGATGGAATTAGAGAGGATATTTGCAAATAAAATATCTGATAAAGGGTTAGTTTCCAAAATCTATAAAGACTTACCAAACTCAGCACCCCCCAAAAGAATAATCCCTGGGGCATCTGGGTGGCTCAGCAGGTTAAGCATCAACTTATGGTTTGTGAGTTTGAGCCTTGTGTCAGACTCTGTGCTGACAGCTCAGATCCTGGAGCCTGCTTCAGATTCTGTGTCCCTTTCTCACTCTGCCCCTCCCCCTTCTCCCTCTCCTCTCTCCCCTCCCCTCTCTCTCCTCTCTCAAGAATAAATCAACATTAAAAATTTTAAACACTAATAATCCAGTGAAGAAATGGGCAAAAGACACGAACAGACACTTTTACAAAGAAGACCTCCAGGAGGAGAGGGCAAGATGGCGGAGAAGTAAGGAGCTCCGTACTTGCACTCGCGCCCATACATCACACAGAAAAGATCTGAAGCCATTGGAAAC